>NW_026562503.1:20000-277500 GCF_027474105.1 Poeciliopsis prolifica | reverse complement strand
TCCTGCTGCAGACCATCTGATCTGATGATGTCTCCATCAGACGTCCTCGTCTCTCACCGCAGGTTCTGATTGGCCGGTGGTCCGTCCAGTTACCATAGTAACTGATCCCATCACTCTCTATGTTTCTGACCCGGTTCTCCTGCATCATGGAGGTTCTGATTCTGGCCGGGTCCGGTCCACATGGACACCACAGGTGGTCCTCTGATGGGACACCAGGGGCGCTGACGGCGGCATGTGATCAGGACAGCTCCCTCTGATTGGTCGGTAGAGGGGACATAAGGGCACCATGGACTCCTCATCTGGACCGGACCGGACCGGGCCGGGCCATCATTTCCTCCTGCAGTGTTTTCTTCTGGACCCATCATGACTTACTCAGAACCAGAACCACTGAACCGGGCCGGACACATTTTACCTCCTAGTTTGTTTATTGTGTGACCCAAACTACCGGATCAGAACCAGAACCAGAACCAGAACCAATACAGCAGCAGCTCAGCCCACTTTATTATGAAAAAGAATCAGGTTTTATTTTGAAAAGATCAGTCACTTCCTTCCTGCTGTTCCTCTCCAATCAGAGTGAGGTCACATGACCGCTCCAACGGGTCCCACTGAGCATGCTCAGTTCAGTCTGACCCCCTGGAGAGATGACATCACTTCCTGCTGAGGCTCTCCTGTTCAAGCAGATCCATCAGTGATGTCACTTCCTGTGGGTGGAGCCCTTGTGGAACAGGTAGATTCTCTGGTTACCTGGAAACGGGTCAGAAACAGGTGAGGTCACATGAGCGGCTGGACCAATCAGAGTCAGTTTACCATCACGGTTCAGTTAGACGATGTGATGTCATAATATTCACTCTGCATGCTGGGTAATGATGTTTACATACAGCTGCTGGTCTGACAGGAAGTGTTTAACGTTTACAGCAGGAGAATCTGAACCAAATACGACTTTTCCTCTGCAGATCGGCCGATTCCGATCTTTCAGCAATAATCCGATCTTTTCTATTCAATCCGATATTTCTCAACATGTCTGCAGGCGGAACGTCACATTTTATCCAACATGCGTCAGAAATCAGCAGCAGAAGAAGAGTACGGTAAATCAACATGTGAAAGGATCACATCCCAACCAACCATTGCTGGTCCAACACCCAAGCTGACCCGGTTCCAAGCAGAACCGGGTCAGAAGCAGAACCGGGTCAGAAGCTCTGGCTCCACTAAAGGCTGCTGCTGTTAGCTTTCTGTATTAGCTTTCTGCTGATCGTGCTGTCGCTCTCAGCAACTTTACAATCCATCCAGAGACGGCGGCCATCTTTACTGCTGTAAACAGAGCGCTGTGGCAGCCATCTTTAGTGATGCTGGTGGATGGCTACATTCTTCTTCTTTGGTTGCTTTGGGGTCAGAATCTGTTCACCTGGAGTCTAACTGCAGTCATTTATTATCATGAACAACCAGACAAAAACCAGATTCCAGACAGAAATTGGATGTGAGCCTCCAGGCCTGCTGGGCTAATGCTAACGCTAAAGTAGCTGCAGTGAGGAGGAACCATGAAGGAAATGCAGAGACACTCATGTTACAGCATGAATGATATATTATCAACCAGAAGGATGATCATCAACCTGTAGATCAGGGTGGGCACTCCTGGTCCTGGAGACGTCTCCCTGGTCCAACAGCTGAATCCAACACCTGACTCACCTCCTAAATGCAGTCAAGTTCTGCAGAGTTCTGCTAATCACCTCATTATTTGACTCAGGTGTGTTGAAGTAGAAACATCTAAAAGTTGCAGGAGAATCTAAAGAACCAGGAGAGCCCACCCTGCTGTAGAGACTACAGGGAAGCTAGCATGCTAGCTACCACCTGTGTGTGTGTGTTACCTGTGTGTGTGTGTACCTGTGTGTGTGTTACCTGTGTGTGTGTGTTACCTGTGTGTGTGTGTGTGTGTTACCTGTGTGTGTGTGTTACCTGTGTGTGTGTTACCTGTGTGTGTGTTACCTGTGTGTGTGTGTTACCTGTGTGTGTGTGTGTGTGTGTTACCTGTGTGTGTGTGTGTGTGTGTGTTACCTGTGTGTGTGTGTTACCTGTGTGTGTGTTACCTGTGTGTGTGTTACCTGTGTGTGTGTTACCTGTGTGTGTGTTACCTGTGTGTGTGTGTATGTGTGTGTGTTACCTGTGTGTGTGTGTTACCTGTGTGTGTGTGTGTGTGTTACCTGTGTGTGTGTGTGTGTGTGTTACCTGTGTGTGTGTGTGTGTGTTACCTGTGTGTGTGTGTGTGTGTTACCTGTGTGTGTGAGCGGTCTGTAGGAGGTGAAGCCGATGTCATCGGTGAGCATGGAGGTGAATAGTTCTGGTCGGAGCCTCAGGGTTCTGAAGTGGCGTGGCATAGAGTCCTGGGATCCAACAGAACCAGGTCAGAACCAGGGGCACCTGGACCCATCAGAACCAGTTGCCCCTCCCCTCCTCACCCTGTTGCTGCGGCCGTATCCGCTCCAGGGCTGCGGCTCCAGGATCAGCGTTCCGCCCGGCGACAGGTTCTGATAGGCCCGTCTGAACAGCCGGACCACGCCCCGGTCACCTGACTGCAGCTGCACCCACTTGGTGACGCCCAGAACCATGATGACGTCATACTGGCCCCGCCCAGGCCACGCCTCCCCCTCAGACACGTAGTCACCCTGTGGGTGGAGTCAGACAGGTTGAGTACAGGTGAGGCCCACATGCTCTACAGGTAAACAATAAATCCATCAGGCAGTGCAGAGGACACCTACAGACTCACCTGGATGAAGGTGATGTTGTCGGGAAACCTGGAGGAGGATGATGATGGCGGTAGAAGGGGCGGAGCCGAGAGAGGACCCCGACTGACCCTGAAGGACACGGGGAGGGGAGGCGCCACCCGCATCACTTCCTGTCTGTGTGCCACCACCAGGTCATGTGACAGGAAGTGACGGACGTTCTGCCTGGCGGCGTGGACCAGCCGCCCGTCTAGCTCCACCCCCAGGATGTGGGCGGGGTTAAAGCTCCTGGCGATGGCCAGGGTCATGTGACCGGCGCCAC
The DNA here is from genome assembly GCF_027474105.1 of Poeciliopsis prolifica. NCBI lineage: Eukaryota > Metazoa > Chordata > Actinopteri > Cyprinodontiformes > Poeciliidae > Poeciliopsis > Poeciliopsis prolifica. The sequence continues at coordinate 274,464 of NW_026562503.1, read as the reverse complement.
AGCCCAAGTCCAGAACCGTCCGGTCTCTGAACCAATCGGCTTCCAGGAGGCGGAGCCGCGGGTCAGGCTCCGCCCCCACCCGCCCCTCGTGGCTGTCACCGTAGAAACCGTAGTAGCCATAGTAACGGCAGCGGTTCTGGTGCCTGTAGCGCCGCCAGGCCGTCTTCCTCTCTGATGTGGGGGAGGAGCCAAGACCAAGTCCTCCATACCTGCAGGCGGAACCGGGGAGGTCACATGACCCCATAGACCAATCAGAACACAGCTCTATGCAAACCGTCCAATCAGGATGCAGCTCTTCACCTGCTGGTTTTAGCCCCTCCCACCAGCGGCGTCTGGAACTTGGCTGCCAGCTTTGTGGTTTCCGACCTGCTGGAGGCGCTGCGGCGGCGGCGGCTCCCTGGCGGGGGTGGGTGTGTCTGCGCGGCAGGATGGGGGGCGGAGCCATGTCGTCCCGGCAGGTGATGGAGGTGTTGAGCTCACAGGACAGAGGAGACGCAGGAACTGGAAGAGACTCGATAGTTAACCCTGAGGACAGCGCCCCCAGTGGAGGCTGGAGGAACTTCAGCTGTTACCTGAGGGTCCGGCTGAGGGCAGGAACAGCCTGGCGGGCGTCTCCTCCTTCTGCCCTCCTCCTCCATGCTGTCGGTAGCGGTGTCTCCTCTGGGACTTCAGGGAGGACATCAGGATGGCGGCAGCGTCCCCGTCCCCCCCCCTCAGGTTCAGGGGGTCGGTGACGTCCCGGGGGACCAGGATGTCCACGGTGTCTCTGCTGTGAGACGGCAGGGGGGCAGCGCGGCGTCTCCTGATTGGTCGCCCTGAGGGAGGAAGGGAGGGACGACCAATCAGGCACTGTCTTGTTGTGGACAGCGTCCTGCTGTCCACAACGAGACATCAGGACACTGAAGTAATGATGGTCGACCAGAACCAGGTCCAGAACCACCTGGTCCAGAACCACCAGCAGCTGATCTTTCCTTGATGCTCCTGAATGCATCTTCTCCTTCCAGAACCTGAAGTCAGAACCATCCAAAATCGGACCAGCAGCTCTTCAGTGGTTCCACTGGCCGGTTCTGGTTGACCCGGTCAGGGAGCCTGGATGAGTTCTACTGATGGACCCAGAGGCCCGAGTTCTGGTCCAGATGATCAGCTGCTTTCAAGTTAAAGTTCAGCTTGTTAACCTTTGACCTTTGCTCAGACAGCCAATAGAAATATTAATCTGTTGACTTAGCACTGGTATGCTAAGCTAGGCTAAGCTAATTGAAGCTAGACTAACAGTGACTCAGAGTTAGAACCTTGTGGACATTCCTATCCTCTCCCTAGACTTTGACTAGACCGTGGTTCTCCATCACCTTCTGCTCCACCAGAACATCCTGAAATCCCCGTCCACCCCTCCCCCACCTGTTGACCTCCTCGTCCAGCAGGGAGTTCAGGTTCAGCGGGTCGAAGATGTTCCCCCCCAACAGGAAGTGACTCTGCAGCACCGGCTCCGCCTGGCTCTCGCTGTTGACACGGCGACGGCGTTTGGCCACGCCTTTAAAGCCCACGCCCACAGAGAACCGCCTCTTCCTGATCCTCTGATTGGCTGCTGGAGCAGGAGGGGGGGGCAGGTGGGGCTGGTGGCCATTTTTAGGATGGATGGGAAGGCGGGGCTTATCCAGCTGCTCTGATAGGCTGACAGGGGGAGGGAAGGCGGGGCTTAGTCTGACCAGCCCTTCTTCCAAAGACATCCTGGTGAGGGCTCAGCCAATCAGAGATCTGCATAGAGAGAGGGGGAGGAGTCAGAGGCACAGCCAATCAGAGACAAGCTAACTAACTGTCTGGTTAACTGTCATGGAGCCCTTTGACCTCAGGATGGGTCCAAACACTGAGATTCATTATAAAAAACAGAAACAGATTATTTTAATGAGTTTATTTAAAGTGATTGATTATCAAAATAATAACGAGTTAAACCAATAAACACATTTAATCCTCTGAGGAAGTTAAACATGAACTACAGTTTGGAAAAGGAAACATCAGATTTTAATCATCCTGGTGTCTCATATGACATTAATGATGATATTCTTCTAAAAATTTAAATAATAATGAATTAATCTTGTCATTAGTTAATCATTTCCTGTTTATTTTTTCCCCGTCTCTCCAAAGTTTCCACTGACCCTTCTCCATCCCTGAGCTGCAGGAGCAGTGACCTCTGACCTCTCCAGGTCACATTTACATGGGAAACTGTCTCTCTCTATGCTGTGGATGAGTTTGACTAAAATAAAGTTAAATGTGAGGTTCATGATCCCCACATTAATATGGAATAAATAAAATAATTAAATTCCTCCTAACTCTCCGTGTTTGAATGACCTGAATCTGATGCAGATGGACAGGTTAGCAGCTCCAGAACCTCCAGAACCGCAGACCCGGTTACTACAGCTGGACCGAACCGAGACAGAACCTCAGCAGGTCTGCCTGATGAAGATCAAACTCACCGAGTCTCCTCCTCTTCCTCTGGTTTATGGAACCAAACAACTTTCGCCTCTAAAACAATCCCCGCCCCCTCCTGTTCGTACACCAATAGCAATGCGCCCTCATGAATAATTAATGAGCACAGTGGAAAAAAACACTTAGCAGCAGCTAGCCTCCTGTGGCTAACACACGCCCCTTCACTAAAACCCCTTAAACTCCTCAGGTCTGACCGGAAATATAATCCCACACAGCTCTGCGCGTGTCCGCGTGCGTGTCCATGCACCGTGAAGGGGGCCGTGACGTCATATAAACTGAAGAAATTTCACCAAAACGCCGAGATAATAGCTAGCTTCTTTATGTGAGGATAACGGAGCCCGTGGATTTACAGGCCAGCGTCTTAGTCCCGCCTCTAAACATTCTGACCAATCAGGATCAACAGCCTCCGAGGGCGGGAGATTGGGCCTAAATAAGGTGTCTTAATCTGTGCCTGATTAAAACTTCAACGGTAAAACATTATAGTTTAACCAGGAGATTTTAATCACTACAAAGTTAAAACATTAGCAGTTAGGCTTACTGACATTTTATTGTAAACTGTTTGGATTTAATATCTTGAAAAATCGTACTTTTGTAACCCAGCTATATTTGGGTAGTTTGTGTTATTTGTTTTGTTTGTATTGCTTTTACTTTGTGGGTACTGCCCCTTTAAGAGCAAAGTACGGCAGTACTTTACGGCAGCATTCTGACTGCAGTTGCTAGGGCAACTCCCGGGCTTAGAAGTTTCAGAGCTGCTGCAGAACTGAGACGTGCCGGTTTCTGCCAGTCTCTGCCGGTTTCTGCCGGTTTCTGCCCAGCTTCTGCACATCGCCTGACTCCTTTATGCCTCATATCTGTTTTCCTGCTAGAACATTATTGTGGCTGATATTGGTGGGAGAAACATTAGGACGGTGTTCGTGCTCCGGTGGAGGAGGAGAGAGAAGCTGCTAAGCCGACTGCCATCTTCATTCTGGGTCTCCATCCCAGTCAGGACCATCTCTGGCATCCATCCTTGCGTATGCTTTCACACACCCAAATATAGAGCTCTATATGAACTTCTTTTTTTTGTTTTGCTGGCCAGCTTCATTTATTTTTTTACCAAGGACCATAAAGGTTTTCTCTCCGAGATATAAATTGTGTCCTATTTTGTTTCACATTTATAAGGTTTTCTACTGTGGGCACTTCACTCATGTTTGGGAGTGAATGTTGTTCTGTTGATGTGTTTGACGTAATCTGACTGAGATAAGACGAGGTTGAATGTGTTTCAGTCCAGTAATTTGTAATAAATCTAACTGGTTGATAGAAAACTGCTATCTGAACCCGAGTGAATTCTATTCTTTGGTTACACTTTAAACATCTGGATATTTGTAATTGACCGAGTGTGGACTGACAAGAACTACACTCCTGATCAAAATCTTAAGACCAGTCAAAAAATTGCAAGAATTTGCATTTAGAACTATTGGATCTTAAGAAGGTTCTAAGTAGAGCTTCACAATGTTAAAAGAAGAAATCAACAAAAGACAAAAACTTTTGAGCGGGGAATTAATTGAAAACTACATGATTTTTTCCACCTGATCAAAAGTTTAAGACCATATCTCAAAAAAACCCGAAAACCCCCCAAAAGAGAAATCAAAGTATCAAAAAAAGGACTCAGTAATGAGTAGCTCCACCATTCTTGTTGATGACTTCAAACAATCGTTTAGGCATGCTTGAAGCCCTTCTCTCTCAGATGCCGTCTGATGGTTATCGGGCTGCAGTCGGCACCAGTAATGGCTTTAATTTGGGTAGAGGATCGTCCCTTGTCTTGACAGACAGCCAATCGGATCCTGCGGTTCAGAGCTGGTGAAATTTTTTTGGGTCTACCGCTTGACTTTTTTGTTCCCTAACCCTCAGGATCATTTAAAAATGCAAAATGACTGTCTTACTGCGTCCAACCTCAGCAGCAATGGCACGTTGTGAGAGGCCTTGCTTATGCAGCTCAACAATCCTGCCACGTTCAAAGTCAGTGAGCTTTTTTGCTTTTGCCATCAGGAGGTCTTGACAGTGTAAAGACTTCACAGAAAATGACATGGAATCCAGATTTTTGCACAGCTTTTGGCTTTTAAAGACTATGGTCTTAAACTTTTGATCAGCTGAAAAAATCATGTTTGAGTATAAATGCAGTTTTCAGAAAATTCCCCGCTCAAATGTTTTTGTCTCTTGCACTGATTGTTTTCTTTTAACATTGTGAAGCTCTACTTAGAACCTTCTTAAGATTCATTAGTGCAAAATGCTAATTCTTGCAATTTTTTGACTGGTCTTAAGATTTTGATCAGGAGTGTATAAGCTCCAACCAACACATTAAACAGATGAAGGGTTTTTTCCACAGGCGGTTCTTTACCAACTATGATGGAAGAAATGAGGTGAGTGGAAGCAGAAGTAATGTACACTAAGGTCACCAGATTTCCAAGACTAAATCTGGGGATATTTCTCGCTCTGCGATAAAAAATAAAAAAAAAGCAAATTTATCAAAATAAAATGAAGAAACTGGGAAAGTTACAGTTTACATATTTGTTAACATTTAAACATTAAAAGTCAAATATAAAAGCAGGACTCTGTAGTTATATTACTACTAATAATAATAATAAAAGTCAGAAATATGGGGGCAAATTGTGTTCATACTTTGTAAGCAAGCAAACATGAATAGTTAGTATTTTCTGTTAATGAACAAAAAGCCCACAGTGGTAACTGAAGTAACTTAAAACTGACAAAAGTAATAAAAAGTGTTTACTGACAAACTGATTTAGATTGTGGCTCCATTAAAATGATGGTAGTTAAAACTTATAACGTTAATGGTAGCATGAGGAGGTACCGTAACTGCTGTTGCTGGGCTCAACACGTTCCCTCACTCTTTCTACTCCCTGCTGAGCCAGCAGAAAAGGGGCAATGGAGTTTCCGACTACCGTAATAACGATCAGTAAGAACTACAAGTCCCCACCCAGTGAGGGGATAATGCTGCATTCATTGAAAATGTGAATGCAGCATCGAGAACGATCAATGCTGCATTGAGGAAAGATGTAGCAATACCAAGTGATTGGAACATCAGGAAAAAGGAGAAACTGGAGAAATACCAGGGCCTCAGGGAAGAACTGGAGAGGGCCTGGAAGGTGAAGACCACAGTGGTGCCTGTGGTCATCGGGGCCCTCGGGGCAGTAACCCCCAAACTGGAGCAGTGGCTACAACAGATTCCAGGAACAACATCAGACATCTCAGTCCAGAAATGTGCAGTCCTTGGCACAGCCAAGATACTGCAGAACCCTCAAGCTCCCAGGCCTCTGGTAGAGGATATATATATATAGATCTATATATATAGATCTATATATCCTCTGGTAGAGGACCATATATAGATCTATGTATATAGATCTATATATATAGATCTATATATCCTCTGGTAGAGGACCCGAGCTCAGAGGATCAGAACCACCCACCGCGGGTGGTTCTGATCCTCTGAGCGATTCATTCTTTCATGTCTCCGCATGCGCACCAGTCAGGGGCGTGAATTAGAATTTATCAAATGATCGAAGGACTTCACATAATAACCGATCAAATATGGAAAATATTCTGTTAAGCAGGTGAGTTTATGATGTGATTATATTAGTGTGTGTGTGTGTGTGTGTGTGTGTGGTTATATCATAAAACACACTCAAGATGCTATTGGTGATGATATTTTATTCTACAGAAATAAATTCTCAGCTGCATGACAGTGAAACTACAAACAGATGCATCATGGGTAACGCAGTGTTTATGCATTCAGTGTAAATGGTTATATTTCTTAATGCTTCTGGTTTATGCATCTCTGAATATAAATATCAGGAACCAGATGAGGCATTAAATCTGGTTCAGCCTGGAAAGTTTTCAGACGTCAAACCGGAAGTCCAGGAACCTGGGAAATGCCTTCTGTGACGTCACGGCGGGATTCGAAACTGAAAGGAAAAACTGAAAATCTCCTGAAGTCTGATCTGGACCTGCAGGTCCTGGTTCTGGTTCTGGTTCTGACCGAGGATTACAGGCTCTGAGATGTTTCTGCAGCGGCAGCTGGTGGTTCTGGTTCTGGTTCCGGTTCTTCTCGGTAAGTGACCTGCTGCTCGGTATGAACCCAACACACTCGGAACCAGGAGCGGGCCGGTCTTGTGGAGGCGAAGTTCGGTTCGGTTCCCCTGTGAAAATCTGTTCCCTGTGTCGGGAACGCGCATTGCAGCCAGAGAGGCGAATCTGATCATTTTAACGATCGATTCTGATCGATTTATCGGTAAAATAACTCATATAATCATGTCAAGGTTTTAACATTCAGTTTAATTTGCAGCTGTTGTTTAAAAATTGTATAATAAATAAATAAATAAACAAGATCTTGTGACGCTGTTTTGTTTTATTTTAAACGCCAAGAGAAACTTTTCTCACTGGCAGAAATAAGTCAGTCACCAAACTCAGTTTCCCAGCATGCAGTGCGCATGAAAAGATTTATGAGAATTTCAAACAGTTGCTCTTTATTCCCCAAAGTTCTGGAGGAAGGAGAGGAAAGAATGGATGAAATAATCTGTTCCCCTCCATAAATTAACTTACCAGCAAGATTTTCTCTGTTTATTCCTCTTATCATCATCATCATCATCATCACCAATAAATCCTGTGATTTTGATAACATTTGCTTCCTAGATGCCAGGGTTTTGAAGAGGGAACCAGATATTTTAGCTGACTAAAATAATTGCATTTTGTATGTTGTAAAAAGGGCTGCACAGTGGAGCAGTGGGTAGCACTGTTGCCTTGCAGGGTTAGGGTTAGGGTTAGGATTATTTAGGGTTATTTAGGACCTTCTTGCTGCCTTGCAGCAAGAAGGTCCTTGCAGCAAGAAGGTCCTGGGTTCGATTCCCGCCCCAGGTCTTTCTGCACGGAGTTTGCATTATTCTCCCTGTGCATGCTGGGTTCTCTCCGGGTTCTCCGGCTTCATCCCACAGTCCAAACACATGACTGTTTCTCTAAATTCTCCCTAGCTGAATGTGTGCATGGTTGTTTGTCCTGTTTGTCCCTGTGTTGCCCTGCGACAGACTGGTGACCTCTCCAGGTGACCTCTCCAGGTGACCTGGTGACCCGCCTCTCCCCCAGAACGCAGCTGGAGATGCAGCAGCTCCTCCTGACCCCATTAGGGAGAAGGATGATGAGAAAATGAATGAATGGATGAAAGTTGTAAATAAATTCCATTTTGAAAACTATTTTTGATATTTATCCTTACAAGACTTTAATATAAGGCAGTTATGGAAACATAGTTTAAATCCAAAGGCGTCTTTGATAAATGAAGAGCAAATGTTTCCAAAGCAAGTTAAAGAGTTTCTAATAAATTAATTTGTTCCCATGGTTTGAAGAGGGAACAGATTACTTTAATTTTTATGATGTAAAGTATTTTGAACTGCCGTGTTGCTCAAATGTGTTAATAAATTAATAATGGAAGGTTCTCTGGTTCTGCTCTATCTAGATCCATAATGCAGCTATGATCCATATGATTTATGGATCATAGCTGCATTATGGATCCTACCAACAACAGATCTGAGGGAGAAATGTAACTCTGCTGAACTCTGTTACTGCATAACATGGTCAGAAACTGAACTGAAGAGTTTCACAGCAACATCCTGAAGAACAGCCTGCTGCTGTCCAGCTCTGCTGCTCCTGCTTCCTGCTTCCTGCTTCCTGCTTCCTGCTTCCTGCTTCCTGCTTCCTGCTCCTGCTTCCTGCTTTCTGCTCCTGCTCCTGCTTCCTGCTTTCTGCTTCCTGCTTCCTGCTTCCTGCTTCCTGCTCCTGCTTCCTGCTCCTGCTTCCTGCTTCCTGCTTTCTGCTCCTGCTTCCTGCTCCTGCTTCCTGCTTCCTGCTTTCTGCTCCTGCTTCCTGCTCCTGCTTCCTGCTTCCTGCTTTCTGCTCCTGCTTCCTGCTTCCTGCTCCTGCTTTCTGCTCCTGCTTCCTGCTCCTGCTTCCTGCTTTCTGCTCCTGCTTCCTGCTCCTGCTTTCTGCTCCTGCTTCCTGCTCCTGCTTCCTGCTTCTGCTTTCTGCTCCTGCTTCCTGCTCCTGCTTCCTGCTTTCTGCTCCTGCTTCCTGCTCCTGCTTTCTGCTCCTGCTTCCTGCTCCTGCTTCCTGCTCCTGCTTCCTGCTTCCTGCTCCTGCTGCTTTCCTGCTTCTGCTTCCTGCTCCTGCTTCTGCTTCCTGCTTCCTGATCCTGCTTCCTGCTCCTGCTTCCTGCTCCTGCTTCCTGCTTCCTTCTTCCTGCTCCTGCTTCCTGCTTCCTGCTTCCTGCTTCCTGCTTCCTGCTTTCTGCTCCTGCTTCCTGCTTTCTGCTCCTGCTTCCTGCTCCTGCTTCCTGCTTCCTGCTCCTGCTTCCTGCTCCTGCTTCCTGCTTCCTGCTCCTGCTTCCTGCTTTCTGCTCCTGCTTCCTGCTTCCTGCTCCTGCTTCCTGCTCCTGCTTCCTGCTCCTGCTTCCTGCTTCCTGCTTCCTGCTTTCTGCTCCTGCTTCCTGCTTCCTGCTCCTGCTTCCTGCTTTCTGCTCCTGCTTCCTGCTCCTGCTTCCTGCTCCTGCTTCCTGCTTTCTGCTTCTGCTTCCTGCTTTCTGCTTCTGCTTCCTGCTTTCTGCTTCTGCTTCCTGCTTCCTGCTCCTGCTTCCTGCTTCTTGCTCCTGCTTCCTGCTTTCTGCTCCTGCTTCCTGCTTTCTGCTCCTGCTTCCTGCTCCTGCTTCCTGCTCCTGCTTCCTGCTTCCTGCTTCCTGCTTTCTGCTCCTGCTTCCTGCTTCCTGCTCCTGCTTCCTGCTTTCTGCTCCTGCTTCCTGCTTTCTGCTCCTGCTTCCTGCTTCCTGCTCCTGCTTCCTGTTCCTTCTTCCTACTCCTGCTTCCTGCTCCTGCTTCCTGCTTCCTCCTGCTTCCTGCTTTCTGCTCCTGCTTCCTGTTCCTTCTTCCTGCTCCTGCTTCCTGTTCCTTCTTCCTGCTCCTGCTGCTCTTTAACCCTCTTTCTGCTCCGATGGCCAGGAAGCCTGACAAACCTTGGAATTGGGGATTCAGTCCTGCAGCAAATAGAAGCTGAAGCTGCTTCAGTGTGTTTGGTTCTGCATCCCTGGACTCTGGCTGAGTCTGAGTCAGGCAGAGCAGAACCAGGATCGGTTCCTCTGGGTTCTACTACAGAACCATCAGCTCTCCTCAGATCGTCTCTTGTCTCTGTCCTCAGGTTCCCAGCATGTCTCAGGACTGTTGGTGGAGGTGTTTGAGGGGGCGGAGTCTGTCCAGTTGCCCTGTCGGGTCAAGATTTCTGAGTCTAATGGTTCTACAGCCGTTTGGGACCAAGATGACTTGAGGATCCTTACAGTCCATGTTCGCCAGCCGGATGGCGATTACCTGAAGGACCAGAACCGGCGCTATGAAGGCCGGACGGCCATGATGGAGGACGCGCTGCAGACCGGAGACCTCAGTCTGACCCTGAGGAAACCCACCTTCACCGACAGCGGGACCTTCACCTGCACGGTCCGCAGGCTTGGAGAAGAGCTGCACCAGGAGGTCGTGGAGCTGCAGGTCAAAGGTCAGTGTTCAGGTTCTCTGGATGCTCTGAAGGCAGGTCAACATGTTCAGAACCGCTCTGTGTTCATGATGTCTGCAGAAGCTCCTCCAGTCTGGCCCTGGGTTCTGGTGGTTCTGGTGGTTCTGGTGGTTCCGGTGGTTCTGGTGGTTCTGGTGGTTCTGGTGGTCGCTGCTGTTGGTTTGATGTACAGATTAAAAAAGAGACTCACAGCAGGTATGTTGGTCACTAGAGGATCAACCAGCTGATGTCTGAAAACATAAAGGCTGCAGAAGGATCCAGTCCACCCTGAGGTTCTCCTCAGGTTCTGGTTCTGTGGCGTTCAGCCGGGTCTCTCTGCTTTACACTCTGCCATGTTCTGGTTTCTCCTCAGTGCTTCCATCTGAGACGGTGGAGATCAGAGAGGGACTGAAGTCTGTCCTGCTGCCGGTTAAAACTCAGAAACGTCTTCACAGCGTCAGAGTGGAGTGGAGCCGTCCTGGGCAGAGGAACGTCACGGTCCATGTGTCCCAGAACGGCCAGACTCAGTCTGAGCAACAGGAGGACGTCTACCGAGGACGGACCAAGATGAAGACAGACCTGCAGGACACCGGAGACTTCAGCCTGACCCTCAGGGTCCCCCAGATCCACGACTCTGGGGTCTATGACTGCCTGGTCTCCAGAGGAGGAGAAAAGCTGCTGCAGAAAACTGTGACTCTCAGGGTCAAAGGTCAGTCTGATATCACAGTTCAGCATTGATATATATTTCCACCGTTTACCTGATACATAGAATGTGTTTAATTCTTAAACTCCATAAAGATACATTCATATATCAGATCTAAAATCTGTTTTCATAATGAAACCTTCCCTGGGAGGGTCAGCCTAAGGTCAGACACAGAGCCTAAAGACCTTTTGACCTCTGGGATTCCCTCTGCACTGGGCTGTGGGTGGAGCACAAGCCCAGTGACTTGTGGCTGGGACCTTTTCACCCCGAAGAGGAGACATGGGTCCCTCTTCCAATGGGCCCACCACCTATAGGAAGGGTCACAGGGGTCGGGTGCAGTGTGTGATGGGTGATGGCCGAGGGAGGGGGCCCTGGCAGTCCGATCCTCGGTTACAGAAACTGTAACCGTCTTGGGACGTGGAATGTCACCTCTCTGGTGTGTGAGGCTGAGAGGTTCCGGCCAGAAATAGTCGGTCTCACCTCGACACTTGGCTCTGGTTCTGGAACCAGTCTCCTTAGAGGGGCTGGATGTACGTCCACTCTGGAGTTGCCCACAGTGAGAGGCGTCGAGCAGGAGTGGGCAGACTTGTTGCTCCCCATCTCGGCGCCTGTACGTTGGGGTTTACCCTGGTGGATGAGAGGGTAGCCTCTCTCTGCCTTCTGGTGGCTGAACAGTTGTTTGTTCTGTTGTTGGACTTCTGTGCTCATCACAGATTGTCCATAATGAACACCATGTTCAGGCATAAGGGTGTCCATATGTGCACTTGGCACCAGGACACCCTGGGCTGCAGTTCAATGATCGATTTTGTCATCATTCCGTCGGATCTGCGGCCGTATGTCTTGGACACTCAGGTGAAGAGAGGTGTGGAGTTGTCCACTGAGACGATCTGGCTCTCTGGTGGTGGGGGAGGATGCCAGTCAGACCTGCTGGGAATGCAGACCTTCTGGCAGTTTCCAATCAGATGAAGCATCAATTCTCACTTCCAGGAGTTTCAAACATGTTCTGCAGAGGCGAGTGTCATTGAGTCATAGGAGGTTAACTGGAGCTGTGGTCCATCTGGGCCTGTTGGGGTGGGAACCATGGAGCCTGCTAGTGGACACACATGATGCATGTGGGACCCAGAAGCAGCCAATAGGATGGAAGTACAAGGATTGGCTGGTTGCTGAGGTAAAAACTCAGATGTGTGACAAGTTTGGAGAGACTATGGAGAAAGATTTCTGTTCAGCTTTGAGGTGATTCTGATCTGTCTGTCAGCGAGAGAAAAGGAGCAACACCGTCTACAGGGGGGATGATCTGGACATTTCTGGTCGGTGGACGAAATACTCTGAACTGCAGCTTCCATATCGCTACACTGAGCTCAGCTCAGAAAGAATCAACCAATCAGCCACAGAGGAAAAGCTGTCTGAAATACAAAGTCTTCCCAAAATAAAAATAAAAAACTCAAAGCTTAACGCAAGATTCAGGGCCACCGAGGTCAATAAGCAGGAGAAATATTTCTGTCAGCAACTGGTTGACTGGATGCAGAAAGATGCTATTAGCTGCAGTGAGTCACTGCTAGCTGGAAAACTTTTCATTTAATCAGTGAAGTGAGAGTTAAAGATGTTAATTACTCCAAATCACATTTACTAAGGAAAAATAAGAAACACAATGAGTTTTGATAAATGACATGAAGGGAGGAGATGAAATCTAAAGAGCAAAACAGTCATTACTTCACTGGAAACACCGAAGCAGGTGGAAAAAAATTAAGATTTACTAAAAAAAAAAAATCATGACAGTTCAAACAGTTTGATCCCATTTTCATTCATTTTATTTGAGATCAGGTTTCTTTGATTACAAAATTGTGAAACACATTTAACTGAGCCGTTCAGAGGTAGGAGCCCTGTGTCTGCCTTCAAAATAAAAGCACGCAAGTGGAAGATTTCAAAATGTTTTTTTAACTGCGATAAATTTTTGGTGGGACAAATGCGCCTGTCTCCAATGCCCACCACTATGGTGAGGGTCCAGAACCAGCAGGGCTCCTTAAATCTCCGTTTGGTTTGAAATGGTTCTGGTGCTCCTGACAGAGAGCCTGATGGAGGAGGTGGAGGTCGCAGACAGAGACGCGTTTGTCCGTCTGCCGTTTCAAACCGCAGCTGACCTGCCAGCAGACAGCAAAGTGGTGTGGAGCCGCACCGACCAGCAGAACTCTGTCCACGAGTATCAGAACCATCACAACCAGCCAGACAGACAGAACCAGGAGTATCTGAACCGGACCCAGATGAGTCCTGATGCTCTGAGGACCGGAAACCTCACCCTGACCCTGAACGACCCCCGACTGGCGGACAGTGGCGTCTTCATCTGCACCGTCTACAACGACCAAGACGGGACGATACTGAAACGGAAAGTTCTAATGCTGAATGTCAAAGGTCAGTAAACGCATCACGGAGGTCAGTAAACACATCACTGAGGTCAGTAAATGCATCACTGAGGTCAGTAAATGCATCACTGAGGTCAGTGAACGCATCACTGAGGTCAGTAAATGCATCACTGAGGTCAGTAAACGCATCATGGAGGTCAGTAAACACATCACTGAGGTCAGTAAATGCATCACTGAGGTCAGTAAATGCATCACTGAGGTCAGTAAACGCATCATTGAGGTCAGTAAACGCATCACTGAGGTCAGTAAACGCATCACTGAGGTCAGTAAATGCATCACTGAGGTCAGTAAATGCATCACTGAGGTCAGTAAACGCATCATGGAGGTCAGTAAACGCATCACTGAGGTCAGTAAACGCATCACTGAGGTCAGTAAATGCATCACTGAGGTCAGTAAATGCATCACTGAGGTCAGTAAACGCATCACTGAGGTCAGTAAACGCATCACTGAGGTCAGTAAATGCATCACTGAGGTCAGTAAACGCATCACTGAGGTCAGTAAATGCATCACTGAGGTCAGTAAACGCATCACTGAGGTCAGTAAACGCATCATGGAGGTCAGTAAACGTGTCACTGAGGTCAGTAAACGCATCACTGAGGTCAGTAAACGCATCACTGAGGTCAGTAAATGCATCACTGAGGTCAGTAAACGCGTCACTGAGGTCAGTAAACGCATCACTGAGGTCAGTAAATGCATCACTGAGGTCAGTAAACGTATCACTGAGGTCAGTAAACGCATCACTGAGGTCAGTAAATGCATCACTGAGGTCAGTAAACGCATCACTGAGGTCAGTAAATGCATCACTGAGGTCAGTAAACGCATCACTGAGGTCAGTAAATGCATCATGAGGTCAGTAAATGCATCACTGAGGTCAGTAAACGTATCACTGAGGTCAGTAAACGCATCACTGAGGTCAGTAAATGCATCACTGAGGTCAGTAAATGCATCACTGAGGTCAGTAAACGCATCACTGAGGTCAGTAAACGCATCACTGAGGTCAGTAAATGCATCACTGAGGTCAGTAAACGCATCACTGAGGTCAGTAAACGCATCACGGAGGTCAGTAAACGCATCACGGAGGTCAGTAAACACATCACTGAGGTCAGTAAACGTGTCACTGAGGTCAGTAAACGCATCACTGAGGTCAGTAAACGCATCAAAGGTCAGTAAACGCGTCACTGAGGTCAGTAAACGCATCACTGAGGTCAGTAAATGCATCACTGAGGTCAGTAAACGTATCACTGAGGTCAGTAAACGCATCACTGAGGTCAGTAAATGCATCACTGAGGTCAGTAAACGCATCACTGAGGTCAGTAAACGCATCACTGAGGTCAGTAAACGCATCACTGAGGTCAGTAAATGCATCACTGAGGTCAGTAAACGTATCACTGAGGTCAGTAAACGCATCACTGAGGTCAGTAAATGCATCACTGAGGTCAGTAAATGCATCACTGAGGTCAGTAAACGCGTCACTGAGGTCAGTAAACGCGTCACTGAGGTCAGTAAACGCATCACGGAGGTCAGTAAATGTCCAGGATGATGGTGTGTCTCATGTCCTGCTCTGCTCTCAGTCCACCAGGTGGACAAGGTGTCTGTGGAGGAGGGCAGAAGGTCGGTTGTTCTTCCCTTTAAGGTGTCGCCTCCTGCTGTCTGAATCCTCCGCTGTGGAGTGGAGCCTGTTAGACCGAGGGAACAAGTTGCTTTGCAGACATTGTAAAGGCCAGGACTCATCAGCACAGGCTGAGGGCAGTGAAGGCCACACGATGAATGAAGAGCTGATGACAACTGGAAACCTGAGTCTGACTATCAGTAATGTGTGTCTGACTAATAGTGTGTATTCCTGCTCCGTCTATGATGAGCATGGAAAGATCCTCCGGCAGAAAGTGGTGGTCCTCATACTCAGAGGTCAGTGAAGGCAGCACATCAGAACCCAGCTCTGCTCGGTCTGGACGGATCACCTTCTGCTCTGGTCCTCAGGTTTTCAGTCGGAGGTCGTGAAGGTCACAGATGGGGAACCGTTGGTGCCACTTCCTTTCAAAATCCCTGCTCCTCTGGACGAGGACGTCAGGGTGGAGTGGACCCGTCCTGACTGCAAACAGACGGAGATCATCACCTTTAAGAACGGAGAAGTTCATCCCCCCAAACACAGCCTGGGTTACCATGGCCGCACAGAGATGGACAAAGACTTGCTGACGTCTGGAGACGTCGGTCTGGTCCTGAAGCGTCCCCGTCCTCAAGACAACGGCCTCTACAGATGCACCGTCTACAGCGGGGACGAGGTCCAACACATGAAGATGGTGACGCTCAGTGTTGGAGGTCAGTAGATCCAGAACCATCACAAGCTGCTAACTGGGCCAGAAAACCCACCAATCTGATGATCCAGGTTCTGAAGAGAGAGGATCCGTTCACCAGGATCCAGAACCGTTAGAGTTCCTGTAATCCCAAAGACCAGGGTCAACACAGGGTCAACAGAGGTCACACTCAGCTGTAGCTTCAGTCACATGATGGATGAGTTGATGTTCCTTCTGGTCTGCAGAACCTTTGGGCTCCAGCTTCACAGACCGACTGCTGGTCTGCAAGGAGAGGAAAACCTCCAGAGACCCAAACCCTGCAGAGTAAGTTTCCTCCTGTTCTGCTCTCTGATTGGTCATCAGAAATGTTCTGCTCTCTGATTGGTCATCAGAAATGTCCTGCTGACATGTTTGTAACCTGAGTTCCCCCCACTCCCTCCATCTCTGTCGCAGGCACAGGAAGGGGGAACGGGGGAGGGAGGTCGACAGGGTCATGAGCCCATTTTATCTCTGATGCCCTTTGTGTTTTTTATTATTATTTTTTGTATGTCAGAAGACGTGTTTCTGCTCCTCCACAATAATAATTTAGCTAAATTTAATAATTTATCTAAATAAATCAGCCTGACTCTCCGTCTAATAATGATTCAGTTTCTCTGCCTCACAATAGCAGAAAAACCTCCATGACCCAAAAACAGAAAAGCTTCGGCTGCAGAGAAACTCTGACTTTAAATAATCATTCTGCTAAAAGCCCGGTTCTACAGGCCGACTGGGTCAGAACCACCGACAGATAGAAACAATGTCTGATTTTATATCAGACATCCTGATGTGAGACACGATACCGAGACTGTCACTACGAGTCGCAACGCAGCTCAGAGCCCCAGTACCATCCAGTACCAACTGGTACCACCCGGTACCAACTGGTACCACCCGGTCCCACCCAGTACCACCCGGTACCACCCAGTACCACCCAGTACCAACTGATACCACCCGGTACCACCCAGTACCACCCAGTACCAACTGATACCACCCGGTACCACCCAGTACCAACTGTACCACCCAGTACCACCCAGTACCAACTGGTACCACCCAGTATCAACTGGTACCACCCGGTACCACCCAGTACCAACTGGTACCACCCAGTACCACCCAGTACCACCCAGTACCAACTGATACCACCCGGTACCACCCAGTACCAACTGGTACCACCCAGTACCACCCAGTACCACCCGGTACCAACCAGTACCATCCAGTACCAACTGGTACCACCCGGTACCACCCAGTACCAACTGGTACCACCTGCTGACTGTTGGCTCTGCTTCTCCTTAACGTTTCCACCAGGCGGGTTCAAGTCTCTGCTGACGGTTCTGGTTCTGGTTCTGGTTCTGGTTCTGGTTCTGGTTCTGGAGGTTCCCGGCCCTAAACAGAAGTTCCTGCAGAACCTCAAGTGTTAAAGGAAGATTTGGCCCGATTAGAGTCACACAATAAACACCAGAGAAAATACTGGATCAATAATCAGAGCCGCAGCATAAAACCAAACATGATGCAATTAAAACAATCAAAATGTCTCCAAAGTATCGGCGGGCTGACAGGGACCACCAGGTGATTCAGGTAGAATCCAGGTGATTCCAGAGATGCAGTATGGAACAGATCAGCTTGAGTCTCTGGCAAAGAGCAAAGATCTTTATTTCTCTGTGGTTTGCAAAGAGAGAAAATGCAGCAGCAGCAGCTGAACCAGTAGCTGCAAGTCTCACAATATACAGGATTCTTTACACAACATGGTCACTTCCTGACCCAGAGCCAGTTGAACAGGTTTACTGCCCAGTCATGGAGCCACAGGATGGACAGGATGCATCTCTCCTTACTGAAAGGTCAGTTCATTATTTACTTAACAAACATCTTGTTGTACAAAATATGGGAGTTTCCAAAAATCAGGATGATAATGGAACAATTTTCCATACCAAAAACATTGTCAGACCTTCTAGAACATTTTCTCTGAGCTTCTGACATTCAATGGAGAGATTTGTTTGACCTTATTATTCCATCTTACTGTATTTACCTAAACTATCTGTTATTATCTGTTAATAAACTCTGAGTCTTTGCTTTGGACTCATGTGGTGAGACATTAGTCTCTCTTGGTCTACATACTTTATCTGACTCAATTAGTAAAATGGCAGCAAATGAACTTATTTCATAACTTCATGACCTTTGACCTTCTCTCCTGTCGTCTGTTTAACAGCTTCAGTCTCAGATCAACAGCAGAAACAGAAACTTTATTCCTGTTGGAGAAAATAAACATTTGCTTTGCATTGATGGAAGTGATTTAGTAGAATCCAATTAGATTATTGATTATTGATTATTGGTTTGCTGCTGTGTTGCTGTTGGTGTTTTAACATCTTCAATCATTTTAAGTATTTAGTGAATATCAGTTTCTATTCTCCCTCTGCACAGTGAGGGATGTTGTACAGACTAACATGTTTCTGACTGAAATCTGCTCCGTTTCAGGAACGTCCAGCTGTTCGAGGTCTTCAACTCGTCCATGAACCAGGACTGATTCTGGACCAAGCCTCGGTTCTGGTGGATTATTGTTGTGGGTCAGATCTGGATGTTCTCAGAACATGTTTGGTACCAGGAACCCTGAAGCCGGACCTGTTAATCCAGAAGGATTATGGTCTCATTCAGAGAGCAGCTTGTTGCTCTGTGAGGAAATTACATCTTTCTTTCTAGAAGGAGAAACTTTGGTTTCCTCTGTTGAACAGCCAATCTATAAGTTCTACATCTACATCCAGACAGTGGAACCAACAAGCAGCCTGGTCTTCAGGTCCTGTCTGAGACACACACACACACACACACACACACACACACACACACACACACACACACACACACACACACACACACACACACACACACAAGGAGGGGTGGGGGAGAAAAAAAACAACCAATACATAAACATAAATAACAAATTCAAATCACAACATTTTACTTTAACACCATAAATATTATAACAATAGAGTGAGAGGAAGACGTCAACAGGATGAGAGGAGGAATCTGCTTCCTGCAGCCTGATGGTTGGTTCCAGTTATTGGTTTGAGACGATCAGCTCCTCCCAGCCAGTCACTGAGAAGATGGAGGAACCTCCACACTCAGCATCACATTTATAGACTCGTTACTAAACAATCCTAAAATAGGAATAGACTCTGAGTGGGATAGTTAAAGCCCAGATGATAAAAGACAAACTATTGGATTTATTTATCATCAGTTTCTGCTGGGCCCCAGCGCCGACTAAAAGTGTTTTTAATGAGTCGTTTATTCTATTCTATACATTCAATTCCTTACTGTTTGAACCCATAAGTCATAGGAAAGTGGCTCCAGTTGCTGATTGTAATACATTTCAGGTTTGCTGCTGTAAAAAGGATATTTAGCAGATATACTTTAGCCCGTCTTGCAAACCTTCTGGTATAATACCAAGCAGTGCAACTGTAACATCCTTTGGTAAAACTCCTGGTAAGATATGGCTTATAGCTCCATACACCTCATCCCAAAAGTTTTGAAGTTTGGGGCATGACCAGAAAATGTGTGTATGGTTGGGGTTTGCTGAGCCACAGTTTCTCCAACACAAGCTTGGAACCGTAGGGTCCATCTTAGCAACTACATCTGGGCTCCTGAAATATCTGCTAATAATTTTCCATTTAAATTTCCGCCACATATTTGAGTTTGTAACTCGATGTGCTTCAGTCCAGACTCCCTCCCATGTTTCGTCAGAAATGATTTTGGCCGTCTCTGCCTCCCATCTTTGTTTCGTCCAAGTGGGTTTGTGAAGGTTCATTGACAGGAATACACTATATAACTTTGCTATCAATCTTTTATTCCCTTCCCCTTTCTGAAAATGGATTAGAAGATTTTCTATTGGTGTGGGATTTAGTGTTCTTTCCCAGTCCCTGTGTGCAGACAAGAAAGATCGCAACTGTAAATATCTAAAGAAATCACTATTCTGGAGATTAAAATTTCTACATAACTCTTCAAATGACATAAGTCCCTTCCTGTCAATCAACTGGTGAATGAATATAAGCCCCTGTTCAGCCCACTTAGAAAAATTTCTGTCTAAGAAATTGGGTGTGAAGGATTTGACATGTCCAATACTTGTTAATATTGATAAACCTCTTGGTATTTTGAATGAAATTCGCACTTTGTTCCAAATGTTAAGAGTGGTTTTAGTCCACAGTGGCAGTTCCTTTACTGGAATATCTAAAAATGGCAAAACCTTTAATGGTACTGAGCACTTTGCTTGCTCAATGCTCAGCCATCTTGTTTGAGAATCCATGAAATTAAAGGCCTTAACTGAGCTGCCTAAAAATAGTATTTTAAAACAGGAAGACTGAGACCCCCTTCCATCTTACTTTTTTGAAGTGTTTTATATTTTATGCGAGGGCGCTTGCTTTGCCATATGAATTTCGATATCATTTTATCCAATTCAAGGAACGTAGATTTTGGTATGATAACCGGCACCATCTGGAACAAATACAATAATCTGGTAACAGATTCATACGAATGGTTTCAATGCGGCCGAGGAGGGACAGAGGCAATGCTGACCATCGCTCTAGATCCTTTTTAATTATATCCAGCGTTTTGCTGTAATTGACATGATACAAATCATTTAATGAGAGGAATATTGATGAACTTAATGCCCTCCCTTGGCCACCTAAAGCCGCTTTGTAGTTTAACCCCTAGTGGAATATTTACATCCATTGCCTCTGAATTATCAACATTTAGTTTATAGCCAGAAAAATGGCCAAAAACAGAGATCATTTCCCTCAGATGTGGTATTGATGATGTACAGAAGAACATCATCTGCATAAGGAGATATTTTATGTTCCTCCGCACTAATCAGAATCCCTTTAATTTCATCATTATCCCTAATAATCTGGGCTAATGGCTCAATGCTGACTGCAAACAATAGAGGTGACAGAGAACAAACGCTCTACATCCAGATTGAAACTCATAGACCTGAAACCATTAACTGACCGCCGCCTGTGGGGATGAATATCATGTGAGGATCAAATCTATGAACTTTGACCCAAATTTAAACCTTTTTAACACTTGAATAAAGTTTTTATTAATAAGATTTTTCCATGACACTCAATCAAAAGCCTTTTGAGCATCTAAACATATTACAGCCTCATAGATTTATTTTCTTTATAACTCTATAACTATAGATCTATAGATAGTTATAGAGCTCTACATCTAGAGTTCTAGATCTATAACTCTAGATCTATAACTCTAGATATATAGTTCTAGATCTATAGCTCTAGATCTATAACTCTAGATCTAGAGCTCTAGATCTATAGCTCTAGATCTATAACTCTAGATCTATAACTAGATCAGTAGCTCTAGATTTATAACTCTAGATCTATAACTCTAGATCAGTAGCTCTGATTTATAACTCTAGATCTATAGCTCTAGATCTATAACTCTAGAACGTTCCTCTTTTAGGTCCAAAAATAATGACTTCAGTTTTGTTTTTGTCCAGCTGGAGAAAGTTTTGGCACATCCAAACATTTATCTGCTCTAAACATTTATTCAGTGATTGGATGGGGTCAAAGGTCACCTGGTGACATCATAATGTAGAGCTGTGTGTCATAGTTATGGTAGCTAATATTATTTCCTGTTATGACCTGAGCTAGTGGGAGAATATAAATATTAAATAAGAGGGGTCCTAAGATTGAACCTTGGGGTACCCCACATGTGACCTTTGACCTCTTTGATGAGAAGTTTCCAATTGAAACAAAGAAATCCCTGTTCTTTATGTAGGATTCAAACCAGTCGAGCACCGAACCCGGAGAGTCTGACCCAACTCTCCAGTCCATTCAGTAATATGTCAAAAGATGCACTGAGGTCCAACAGAACCAGAACCAGAACCAGCACCGTGGTTCTCCCACAGTCCGTATTTATATGGATATCATTGAATACTTGACTAGGCCAGTCCGTGCTGTGGTGAGCATGAGGAAAACTATTTAATTGTTTACAGTTTTTTCAAGAACTTTGCTGATGAATGGGAGGTCAGAGGTCAGAGGTCGGCTGTAATTTGTCCAGGTTGTTCTTTTTTAACAGTGGTTTAATGACTGCTGTTTTCAAAGCCTGGGGGAAAACACCTGATTTGAGTGATGAGTTACTATTAGGATCAGATCAGTAGCAATAACAGGCAGGACTTTCTGAAAGAAATGTTCTAGAGTTATAGATCTAGAACATCAGACAGCAGGAGCTTGAACTTAATTGATCATAATTTCTTCTAGGGTTTTATAATGAAGTAGTTGAAAATGGGTCATTTCCTGTATTTGTTCTGTTTGGGTTCAGCAATGGTTCTGGCTTGAAGTTGATGTGCAGATTAATCCTCTGATTTTTTGGATTTTCTCTGAAAAGAAATCAGAAAAACTTGTTCCATCAGCATTAGATTGGAGTTCAGGTGGAAACGTCACAGGAGGGTTTGTGAGCCTGTCAACTGTTGCAAATAAAGCTCCAGCATTGTTCATGTTTTATTTATGACATCTGCAAAGAAAGCTCCCTTGCATGTTTTAGTGTTGAGTGATAGTTACGTAGTCTTTCTTTATAGATGTCATTATGAACGTGAAGTTGAGTTTTACTCCATTTTCGTTCTGCTCTGAGACAGAGTTCTCTGCAGGTCGAACTGTTTGTGCTTTTCTCCATGGAGATTCTTCCTACCAGTCAAAACCTTTACTTTAATTGGGCCAATGGAATCAATAATATATGAAACTTTAGACTGAAAATCATCTACCAACTGATCTACATCATTACAGCTTAAGGGTGAGGAGGAAGAGTAGATTTGATTAAATGTTTTTCTGCTGTGTTTTCTGTGAAAGAACGTTTTGTGACAGCAGCTGTTTGTCCAAGTGGGTCAAAGAATAAAGAACCTTCAAAGATAACAGCAAAGTGATCCGACAGGGCGACATCAGTTACAGAGACATTGGAAATATTCACACCTTACTGATAAGCAGGTCCAGTGTGTGTCTTGAGTGTGTGTTGCTTGTTTCACATGTTGTGTTAAACCAAAATTTTCTAAAATATTAAAAGCTTTTTTGCCCCTCTGTCTTGGGGTTGTCCACATGAATGTTGAAATCACCAATAATTATTAAACAATCATAATCAATGCATATGAGAGAAAGAAGATCATTCAAGTCAGTAAAGAAATTTTCCACATATGCTGGAGTTTTGTATAAAGTTAGTGTCAAAGTTCGTTTGAAGCCTTTACCTGAATTCCAAGATACTCAAAAGATGTGAAATGACCGAAAGAGATTTTACTACAATTTTGGTTTTCTTAAATATAGAAGCCACGCCTCCTCCTTTTTTATGTTTCTGTCTCACTTAAAAAATTGTAGTCAGGAGGCGCTGATTCAATGAGTACAATTTGGTCATTATCGTCATTCAACCATGTTTCTGTCAGAAAACATAACATCAACATTATACTCAGTGATGAAATCATTAATTAACAGAGCTTTAGCACAGAGTGATCTGATATTAAAAGAGCTACTTTAAGTGGCTGGAGGCCAGAAGATTTTCAGTCTGAGGTTCCTTTAGGCAGGGGATCACTCTGAGGTTTGAATTAGGACCGCTGTGTTTCATATTTCTGGTTTTTGTACATTTTCATGTAGTGACCCGGACAGGTAATGTCCTGTTCTGCAGAACCCGGGGCCAGACACATTCTGGATGGAGACAGGTGTAAAGATAATATCTGGTCCCGGCCTCAGACCTCAGAAACGCAGAGTGATGGATCCTCTGGGAAGTCAGGGCAGGTTGCTTAATGTAGTGAGGTCTGCTACTGAGTACTAAGGAGAGACGAACCGAGATGAACCTGTTGATTCATTCCATCTGTAAATTTAAGAAACTCTGGTCCGGAAGACATTTCTTCACTAGTATCTAATGAATCCTGTGAATGATTGGAGGAGCAGAGAGGGAGGGGGGAAGGAGTCGATTTATCAGCTTGTTTTTAATATTATCCTCCTGATATGCAGCGGTTCCATCCTAGTCAGACATCCTTGACTGAAACATTTTCAGATGAATATATAATTTATTTACTCTTAGTAATGTTATCTAATACAAAAACTACTGATTAGATTAAATTAATAAAGTTATGATCATTATGTCTAATAAAAATGTTTTACTGATTAAGTTACATATTAATTACCTATGAATCAAAATTAACCTGAACTCAACAATCAAGATCCGTCTAATATTTAAAAAAGGCATTAAAGTTAAACATTATTAAATTAACATCATGTAACTATATTTCCAGCAGCTGTACCAGGTCCAGATGTTTGCTACCAGAACCTGCTCGGTGGTTCTGGAGGGTCCAGCTTCAGACGTTGTGCTTCATGGTGACGTGGTGCAGCTCAGCAGGCTGTGCAGTCTCCAGGGCAACGACGGGTTGGGATCCTGTGGGCGGAGCCAGAAAGGCCAGGTCAGAGGTCAAAGCTCCACCTGACTTCCTGCTGCAGCACCTGAGCAGCAGCAGGATGCTGCAGGCGCAGTACGGACAGATGACCAGCAGGTGGCAGAGGAGGCGAGGAACCGAGACACAGGACTGAGGAAGAGGAGGAGATGATGAAGGAGAACCAGTAGGATGGACTGGACCCGACTCCAGATGAGGATGAGGAGTGGTGGTGTGAGGAAGAGGAGGATCTGCACAGAGATGAAGGAGATGCTTTATCTGCTCAGCTCTGGAAACAGGAAGTGATGTCACTGACTGACCTGTGACCCTCAGGAAGCTGAGAGGAGACCTCCCAAACCGGTCCGTGGAGCACCAATAAGAGCCTTCGTCGGCCCGATGGACCGACTGGAGAACCAGCTCTGGTCCAGAACCCAGCCGGCGCTGACCCACGAAGAAGAAAGCCGCAGTGATGTCACCGTTACTGCGCCTGCAGCGCAGCGTGACATCACATCCTGCTCTGACAGGAAGGGCCGGGATCTCCAGGATCAGGCCTTTACCTGGACAGGAGCAGAGGTCAGAGGTCAGGGGTTCTGCAAGGCTCCTCGGAACCAGGAGAACCGGGTCCATCTGGTGCTGACCAGGTGGACAGGTGTGGACATGTCCTCACCCAGCACCACGATGCTGACGTTGTCACTCTTCTGTCCAGAAGACGCTTCACGCCAGAACTGTCCAGCTGAAGGTCCAGACAGGCTGAGGACACAGGACGGACCAGAACCAGGCAGTCCACACTCCCCAGCTGGTCCCGTCCCCCTCACCGTCCATCCCTGGGCTGTCTGTCCCTCACGGAGACAGCGCAGAGACACGGAAGAGTCCCCGGTGAAGAACTGCTGCAGATTTGGACTAACGGACAGAGACACTGGAGGACAGATGGGAAAACGTCTCACCTCAAGGACCGGACTTCAGGTTCTGGTAGAACCATCCACTCACCTGGAGACGCAGAGACTCCACACAGCAGCAGCACAGAGACACCTGCTGGTTTCCATGGAAACAAAGAAGGTGAGACACCTGGAGGGACGAGCCGATGGATCATCCTCCATGTTGGTTTTCTAAAGACTGTCGGACATTTTGACTTTCCTCACTGAGAACATGGAGGAGGAAACTTATTGATCAAACAATAATCACAATCCTTTCTGAATATGACCTTTGACCTGGATATGAACTGAACGCCTCCGACTGGGAGCTCTGGAGTTCATGGCTCATTCTGACCTTTAGCTGCAGTGCTGCATTTAGCTAACGGCATTTAGCTAACGGCATTTAGCTAAAGGCGTTTAGCTAACAGCGTTTAGCTAACGGCGTTTAGCTAATGGCGTTTAGCCTTCGGCTGATACAGACCAGACACTACAGAAGACGCCATAATGTCTTCATCTATGAAGGACTAGTGAACCTGCAACTCTTTGATACTGAAGTTTCCCACAGTCCTTGAAGGCA
Organism: Poeciliopsis prolifica; assembly: GCF_027474105.1. NCBI lineage: Eukaryota > Metazoa > Chordata > Actinopteri > Cyprinodontiformes > Poeciliidae > Poeciliopsis > Poeciliopsis prolifica. Next base: position 249,072 of record NW_026562503.1, on the reverse strand, counting down.
GCACTAGCAGAATGTGCTAAATCAGAGTGTAGATATTTATCTACTGGAGGTTTCATGGATTTGAGATTGTGAACAATTTTTAAACTGCAGAAAAAATCTGAATTAAAGCTGCAAGCAGCCTCGAGCGGCCCTCGCAGCCAAGCGCCGCTCCGGCCTATTGGCCACCGCAGAGTACTAGCAACCGCCGCTCGAGCCACCACAGAAGCTCTCACGCAGTTTTCAGCACCTCCGCCCGCACTGCGGAAGCTGTTGCTCAGTTTACATCAACGCTGCCCATGTTCCAACACGAAGTTGTTGCGCAGTTTCCGCGCCCGTCCACCAGGCGGTACGCATTGATGCGTTCGACGGCGCTCCTTGACGACGCAAAAAAATGTGGTGCAGATTCATGGGTTTAGCCAGGAAATATAGCTGGCGGATTAATGTAGGGGATACAGTGGAGTCAAAATACATTTCAATGCTGTTGTGCTCTTTAGAGGTCAACAAAGGTCATACGTATCCAATTTGGCGCCAGTCGGATGATCCATGTGTCATTTAGAGCCGATCGTAGCACATGGCGAAGTACTGCAGTTCGTCATTTCTACACCCCAATGCGGTTCGGTCAGCAGCCAGCATTCATAGAGTTCATCATGTTATCGTTTTTAGTCAGTATTCACATGATGAAACCCATATAAATTATAGAATAACAGTAAAATATACAGCAGAAAACATGACTGCCTCTTAAAAGTGGGCGGACTACGGTGAGGTCATCAAGTGACCATGGAAATGTGTTCAGGGCTGTTCTCTAGAAAGACAGAGGAAGTGTGATGCAGCTGTGATCTTGCATTTGGAAGTCATTTAATGTTGATGTTTCATGGCAAATAGTAAAAGTTTTACACTAAGTCACGCCCACATGCTTTGTGTGAACTACAACTGATCTAAATGCAGTGCAACTTTAACGTTATCGTAAAGTGAGTTAGGAAAATGGTAAAGGTTAAAATGTACCAGTTTAATAAACCGTACTGTTCAGTAATAAACCAAGGGCAATGCACAATAACAGAGCACAGTTAACTTTCAGCACATTAGAAACAATAGCACAGGCTGAATCCCATCCATTAATTAGGTATTAATCACAGGAAGTGCTGCAACTATATTACAACCGATCGGTAATAAGATACTTAGCATTTTCTCAGAGCTCTTTGAAACGACCATTTAAACAACTTCTATACATAACAATAAACAAGTCTGAATGTATGAAACTGGATGTATCAAACACACTATTCAGTTTATTGAATTATTAAAGCGCTTTGTTAGCATTAAAAACGTTGCAGAGCTCAGGGACTGGGTTAGCATCGTCCTCAGAATAACTGTTCCAAACATGACGGCTTCCAGAACCAGCAGGAAGGAATAAATTACTCACCGCACTGCGAGTTACGAGTTTTAAACTAATGCAATGGGCTCTTTGCACCTGACGCGCTGACGTCACAACTGCATGCCCAAATGCGGCTCTCTTTTTTCCGCTTTCAGTTACTATGACTGCTATAAAAGACAAAGTCGTACTTAAGACACAAATAAAACAATACTATGCACTTTGTTTAAGTTTTCATGGATTTCCAAGCGATTCTGAATTAAGACAGCTTGTAAATATTCATCGCCACCAGTTAAAGCTACCAGTTAAAGCTAACGCCGCACAACACAGTTTGCAGCCTTCACTTCACTCCGGATCAGCTTCTTCAGCCTAAAGACGAAGGTAAAAGAGCCGTCCTGTGTTATTACATTGAATCGCTTCTGTATTCACCCTGAAAGAGCGAGTGTTTGGGAACGAGAGAGCAGAGCTGGACAGCCGAGCCACTGATCAGCATAACACCGCTATAAACACCGTCCTAATGAGCCCTTCACAACAAGCATGCAAAAGTAATAAAACGAAATAACAGAAACCTTAAGCAACACGGCCATATTTTTTCTAAAAGTAATTAATCTGAACCTGAACAGTCAGCTGAACTAGAACTCAGATACAAGAGCTGCTCTATTGTTGAGCTCTGAGCTCGTTGTGCTTTGTCAGGATTCTGAAGCAAAAGTCTGAACTGTAATCTGTCCCCCCCACCGCGTTTATTATCGTTAACAATAAACACACGTAATATGCTTGAAAATAAGGCAAAACATTGTCCGTTAGAATCGCTGAGAAATGTTTAGATAATTAAATAGCAGATTTTTACAAGAAAAATGTCCGAGAATAATGCCTGCTAGCACAAGCTAAAGCTAAAGTTAGCCCCAAAGTTTAAAGAAAGTAAAACTCACCTTCATATCTGTGAATGTATAACGAGGCGAACATCTTAAAACCTTTCTTCGGCTTACTTGTTGGGGCTTCGGATCGACGTACATTATTAATTGTTACCTTGGAAAAACATTTCAGCCGTTTTTCCCGAATGCGGAAGCTGAGGTGCAGAGAGGCTATAAAACTGCTCCAACTCCGGTCCAACAGAGCGTCCTTTCTCACGAGCGTGGTTCGGATTTGCAGCTCCAAAACCCAAGCAAAATGTTGAGCGTAGTCCGGTTCTGTCGCTCCAAAATGTACAGTCCACAGCGGAACACACCGAACCTCGACCATGAACGGCCGCCGGCTGACTGCCAGTACGTACAGTAAGTATTAGCAAAGCTACAGTACAGTGCAGTCCATCACAACCAATCAAATTGCTTAATTTGATTTTACACTTTACTGACCAGTAAGGCAGAGAGGACTGGAATTGATGCATTTACTTACGGTAGTAAATAACAGTTATTAACAAAAACGCTACATTTACTCCGTGTTTTAAGCCAACAAAATTATCTGAGGGCTTACATATAAGATTTCAGGGTTAAATGTAACAGCTTTCGTTTTGGAAATCTCACGGCAGACGCGCTCGCAATGTTTTCATGGCCATCCGCCGTCGATCTGTTTGTCATTGGTGGAGTAACACTGACCCCTGCTCTTCATCCTGTTTGTCTGCTGTTTCATTCGTGGAGTAAGACTGACCCCTGCTGGCGGAATACTGATATTGTTCGTCATCCTGTTTATCCGCTGTTTCATTCGTGGAGTAAGACTGACCCCAAGTGGCGAATTACTGAAATGGTTTATAAACAGTTTTGCTGAATTACGTTTTCTTTTATTTCTAGCCAAAATTAATTAATATTTGTACTCTCACCCACAAAATAAACTTATATATATAAAAACTTATAATACTGTATATTTAAATAATTAATAACATAACATAACCTGTATTTCATGGGCTGCTGTTTTCTAGGGGGCGCTATAGAAAAATTAGGCCACGCCCTACAAATATTATGATGGATTTCTGTCGGAGAGTGGATGAGGATCCATCCTTGTGAATTTGGAGCAGCTGTGCCCGAAAATGTAGAATTGAGAGCCAACATATGGCAATGGCGTTACAGGTCACTTCGCCACGCCGCCACGCCCACCTGCTCCATCGTAGCTGGTCGGGTTGGAATCCTCAATACACCAACATGTCTTCTGTGTCTGGGCACAGTTTCATGTTGATGAGGTCAAAGGGGTCAGATAGCGACCATTGACAGTAAAACATGACACTTCCTGTTTCTCAGGGGGCGTGGCCTAAGTGATGTCATCATTCGACCATAGGGTATTGTAATAGACCCGATGATGATCAACAACAGTAATTTTGGTACCTGTGTGTTTCTGTGTAGGAGATATAACAGTTATTTTTTTACGGCGAGTAGGTGAACTTTGACCCTGCTAACCCCCCTTCAGCTTACTCAAAAACTCACCGTTTAGATAACTTTAGATGAGACATGCCTTATGAACAGACTGACCGAGTTTGAAGCCGATCAATCGAAATCCCTAGGAGGAGATAGATCAAATACAAAGGCTGTAAACGGCAAAAATGGTCAAAAACCGAACTTGAATCCAAATGTCCGACTTCTTGTGGGGTTTAGACCATGGCTCCAAGAGACTTTTTTGTACGTCCTGACAAGGTACACATGTGTAGAAAGTTTCGTAATTGTAGGTTAAAGCATGGCTTGGGGCTGATCATTTAAAGTTTTCTAGGGGGCGCTATAGAGAAATTAGGCTACGCCCACCAAATATTGTGATGGATTCCTGTAAGGGAGTGTATTAGGATCCATCCCTATGAGTTTGCAGCAGCTGGGCCTGAAAATGTGGAATTGAGAGCCAAACGTATGGCGATGGCGTTACAGGTCACTTCGCCACGCCACCACGCCCACCTGCTCCATCGAAGCTGGTCGGGGTTGGAATCCTCAATACACCAACATGTTTTCTGTGTCTGGGCACAGTTTCATGTTGATGAGGTCAAAGGGGTCAGATAGCGACAGTTCACAGTAAAACATTACACTTCCTGTTCTCAGGGGGCGTGGCCTAAGTGATGTCATCATTCGACCATAGGGTATTGTAGAAGACCCGATGATGATCAATCACAGAAACTTTGGTGCTTCTGTGAGTTTCTGTGTAGGAGATACAGCAGTTTATTTTTTTAGGGCGAGTAGGTGAACTTTGACCCCTGCTAACCCCCCTTCAGCATACTCAAAAACTCACCGTTTAGATAACTTTAGATGGGACATGCCTTATGAACAGACTGACCGAGTTTGAAGTCGATCAATCAAAATCCCTAGGAGGAGATAGATCAAATACAAAGGCTGTAAACGGCAAAAATCGGCAAAAATGGGGTCAAAATGGGAACTTCAATCAAAAATGGTTGACTTCCTGTGATACTTGCACTATGACATTAATTGTAAATTTTGAGCGTCTTGGGGAGCTCTACAAGTGTACCAAATTTCATGTCTCTACGATAAAGTAAGTGAATAGCAGAGGGTAAAAAAGGTTGTTTTTCCAATTTCTAGGTGGCGCCGTAGAGACATTTCTGTTGCAATTTTTGCGACGACTTTAAAATACGTAAATTTTAAACAGGCTTAAGGCCTCCGCCAAGTTTGGTGAGTTTTTGAATATGATAAAGCCCCCAAAAAGCCAATTCATTTGGGTGGAAGAATAATAATAATAATTAAAGCTGCAAGCAGCCTCGAACGGCCCTCGCAGCCAAGCGCCGCTCCGGCCTATTGCCACCGCGGGGTACGAGCAACCGCCGCCTCACGCCAGCCACCACAGAAGCTCTCATGCAGTTTTCAGCGCCTCCGCCCGCACCGCGGAAGCTGTTGCTCAGTTTCCATCAACGCTGCGCACGTGCTAAGACAGAAGTTGTTGCGCAGTTTCCGCGCCCGTCCACCAGGCGGTACGCATTGATGCGTTCGGCGGCTATCCTTCATGATGCAAAAAAATGTGGTATAGATTCATTGGTTTAGCGAGGATATATAGCTGGCGGATTAATGTAGGTGCGCAATGGAGTCAAAATACATTTCAATGCTGTTTTGCTCTTTAGAGGTCAACAAAGGTCATACGTATCCAATTTGGCGCCAGTCCGATGATCCATGTGTCATTTAGAGCCGATCATATGCACGTGGCGAAGAACTGCAGTTCGTCATTTCTACACCCCAATGCGGTTCGGTCAGCAGCCAGCATTCATAGAGTTCATCATGTTATCGTTTTTAGTCAGTATTCACATGATGAAACCCATATAAATTCTAGAATAACAGTAAAACATACAGCAGAAAAAACATGTGACTGCCTCTTAAAAGTGGGCGGGGCTACAGTGAGGTCATCAAGTGACCATGGAAATGTTCAGGGCTGTTCTCTAGAAAGACAGAGGAAGTGTGATGATGCAGCTGTGATCTTGCATTTGGAAGTCATTTAATGTTGATGTTTCATGGTAAATAGTGAAAGTTTTACACTAAGCCACACCCACATGCTTGATGTTAACTACAACTGAGATCTAAATGCAGTGCAACTTTGACGTTATCGTGAAATGAGTCAGGAAAATGGTGAAGGTTAAGATGTATCAGTTTAATAAACCGCACTGTTCAGTAATAAACCAATGGCAATGCACATTAAGAGAGCACAGTTAACTTTCAGCACATTAGAACAATATCACAGGCTGAATCCCATCCATTAATTAGGTATTAATCACAGGAAGTGCTGCAACTAAATATTACAACCCCAATGGATCGGTAAAAGATACTTAGCATTTTCTCAGAACTCTTTCAAACATTTTAAACATCTTCTATACATAATAACAAACAACTCTGAATGTATGAAACTGGATGTATCAAACACACTATTCAGTTTATTGAATTAGTAAAGCGCTTCGTTAGCATTAAAAACGTTGCAGGCCTCAGGCATTGGGTTAGCATCCTCCTCAGAATAACTGTTCCAAACATGACGGCTTCCAGAACCAGCAGGAAGGAATAAATTACTCACCGCACCGCGAGTTACGACTGTTTAAACGAACAGCAATGGGCTCTTTGCACCTGCCGCGCTGACGTCACAACTGTATACCCGAATGCGGCTCTTTTTTCCACTTTCAGAAACTACTGCTATAAAAGACAAAGTCGTACTTAAGACACAAATAAAACAATACTATGTACTTGTTTAAGTTTTCATGGATTTCCAAGCGATCCTCAATTAAGACAGCTTGTACATATTCGTTGCTACAAGTTAAAGCTACCTCTTGAAGCTAACGCCGTACACACCGCTCTAAACACCGTCTTAATGAGCCCTTCACAACAAGCATGCAAAAGTAATAAAACGAAATAACACAGAAATCTTAAGCAACACGGCCATATTTTTCTAAAAGTAATAACTCTGAATCTGAACAGTCAGCTGAACTAGAACTCCGATACCAGAGTAAGCTCTGTGCTCGTTTTTTCTTTGTCATACTTCAAGCAAAAACTCAGAACTGTAATCTGCCACCCCCCCTCCCCGCTGCTTTATTGTCGTTAACAATAAACACACGTAATATGCTTGAAAATAAGGAACAAACAGTGTCCGTTAGAATGGCTGAGAAATCTTTAGATAATTAAATAGCAGATTTTTACTAGAAAGCTAGCAGGCTTGTGCTAGCAGTTTAAAGAAAATAAAACTCACCTTCATATCTGTGAATGTATAACGAGGCGAACATCTTAAAACCTTTCTTTGCCTTACTTGTTGGGGTTCGGATCGATGTACATTATTAATTGTTACCTTGGCAAAACATTTCAGCCGTTTTTCCCGAACGTGTAAGCTGAGGTGCAAAGAGCCCATTAAACTTCTCCAACTCCGGTCCAACAGAGACTTCTTGCTCAAAAGCGTGGTTCGGATTTGCAACTCCAAAATCCAAGCAAATGTTGAGCGTAGTCCAGTTCTGTGGCTCCAAAAAGCAGGCAAAATGTTCAGGAAAACGTCGCAGCTCCAGCTGTCGCCGGCTGACTGTTATTACGTAGCGTCAATCTGTTTTCTCATTGATGGAGTACCACTGCCTCCTGCTGGTGCAATACTGGTATTGCACTAGCAGTACCAGTACTTCGCCACAAGGTGCCAGCGGTACTCCATCAACACTGACCCCAGTTCTTACTTCGCTGTCATAAGTTTTGCTGAATGACTTTGTTTGTATTATATCTAGCAAAAATGAATGAATGTTTGTACTTTAACCCACAAAATAAACTTATATATATATATAAAAAGTTATAATAATGTATATTTAAATAATTAAAACAACATAAACTATGGGCTGCTGTTTTCTAGGGGGCGCTATAGAGAAATTAGGCCACGCCCTACAAATATTGTGATGGATTCCAGTCGGGGAGCGGATAAATATTCATCCTTGTGAGTTTGCAGCAGCTGAGCCCGAAAATGTGGTATTGAGAGCCAAACGTATGGTGATGGCGTTACAGGTAACTTCGCCACGCCGCCATGCCCACCTGCTCTATCGTAGCTGGTCGGGGTTGGAATCCTCAATACACCAACATGTCTTCTGTGTCTGGGCACAGTTTCATGTTGATGAGGTCAAAGGGGTCAGATAGCGAACGTTCACAGTAAAACATTACACTTCCTGTTCTCAGGGGCGTGGCCTAAGTGATGTCATCATTCGACCATAGGATGTTGTAGGAGACCCGATGATGATCAATCACTCAAACTTTGGTGCCTCTGTGAGTTTCTGTGTAGGAGATATAGCAGTTTATTTTTTTGCGGCGAGTAGGTGAACTTTGACCCCTGCTAACCCCCCTTCAGCATACTCAAAAACTCACCGTTTAGATAACTTTAGATGGGACATGCCTTATGAACAGACTGACCGAGTTTGAAGCCGATCAATCGAAATCCCTAGGAGGAGATAGATCAAATACGAAGGCTGTAAACGGCTAAAATGGAGTAAAAAACCGAACTTTAATTGAAAATGGCCGACTTCCTGTGGGGTTTAGACCATGGCTCCAAGAGACTTTTTTGTATGTCCTGACAAGGTACACATGTACAAAGTTTCGTATTTGTAGGTTAAAGCATGGCTTGGGCTGATCATTTAAAGTTTTCTAGGGGGCGCTATAGAGAAATTAGGCTACGACCAACAAATATTGTGATGGATTCCAGTCGGGGAGTGGATGAAGATCCATCCTTGTGAGTTTGCAGCAGCTGGGCCTGAAAATGTGGAATTTAGAGCCAAACGTATGGCGATGGCGTTACAGGTCACTTCGCCACGCCACCACGCCACCTGCTCCATCAAAGCTGGTCGGGGTTGGAATCCTCAATACACCAACATGTCTTCTGTGTCTGGGCACAGTTTCATGTTGATGAGGTCAAAGGGGTCAGATAGCGACAGTTCACAGTAAACATTACACTTCCTGTTCTCAGGGGGCGTGGCCTAAGTGATGTCATCATTCGACCATAGGGTATTGTAGTAGACCCGATGATGATCAACAACAGTAATTTTGGTGCCTGTGTGAGTTTCTGTGTAGGAGATATAACAGTTTATTTTTTACGGCGAGTAGGTGAACTTTGACCCCTGCTGACCCCCCTTCAACATACTCAAAAACTCACCGTTTAGATAACTTTAGATGGGACATGCCTTATGAACAGACTGACCGAGTTTGAAGTCGATCAATCAAAATCCCTAGGAGGAGATAGATCAAATATGAAGGCTGTAAACGGCAAAAATGGCTCAAAATCCGAACTTCTATCCAAAATGGCCGACTTCCTGTGATACTTGCACTATGACATTAATTGTAAATTTTGAGCGTCTTGGGAGTTCTACAAGTGTACCAAATTTCATGTCTCTAGGATAAAGTAAGTGAATAGCAAAGGGTCCTTTGAAAATTTCAAGGTGGCGCTCTTGAGCCGTTTCTTGTGCAATTTTTGTGATGACCTTAAAATACAAAATTTTGAAACTCCCTTTATGCGTCCGCCAAGTTTGATGAGTTTTTTTGAATATGATAAAGCCCTCAAAAAGCCAATTCATTTGGGTGGAAGAATAATAAGAATTAAAGCTGCAAGCAGCCTCGAACGGCCCTCGCGCCAAGCGCCGCTCCGGCCTATTGTCCACCGCCGGGTACGAGCAACCGCCGCCTCACGCCAGCCACCACAGAAGCTCTCACGCAGTTTTCAGCTCCTCCGCCCGCACCGCAGAAGCTGTTGCTCAGTTTCCATCAACGCTGGCCACGTGCTAAGACAGAAGTTGTTGCTCAGTTTCCGCGCCCGTCCACCAGGCGGTACGCACTGATGCGTTCGGAGTCGCTCCTTGACGATGCAAAAAATGTGGTGCAGATTCATTGGTTTAGCGAGGAAATATAGCTGGCGGATTAATGTAGGACGCGCAGTGAATTCAAAATATATTTCAATGCTGTTGTTCTTTTAGAGGTCAACAAAGGTCATACGTATCCAATTTGGCATCAGTCGGATGATCCACGTGTCATTTACAGCCGATCGTATGCACATGGCGAAGTACTACAGTTGGTCATTTTTCACCATTTTCAGCTGTGTTTCTAAAGCACTCTATTTCATTGTTGGAGTAATACTTACTCAGAGTGGCGAATTACTGAAATGGTTTGGAAGAAGTAAGAAAACGCTACATTTACTGCATGATTTAATTCAACAAAAATTCTGAGACATTTTTATCCTTTTAGAAATTTCATGGCAACGCTCTCACAAAGTTTTCGCGCCCATCCGCCCGTGGATCTGTTTGTCATTGGTGGAGGAACACTGACACCTACTGGCGAAATACAGATACTGTCCTTCATCCTGTTTATCTGCTGTTTCATTTGTGGAGCAATACTGACCCCAAGTGGCGAATTACTGAAATGGTTTATAAACGCCAAAAATGGGATCAAAATCTGAACTTCAATCTAAAATGGCCGACTTCCTCTGGGGTTTAGACCATGTCTCCAAGAGACTTTTTTGTAAGTCCTGACATGGTACACATGTGTACAAAGTTTCGTAATTGTAGGTTAAAGCATGGCTTGGGGCTGATCATTTAAAATTTTCTAGGGGGCGCTATAGAGAAATTAGGCCACACCCTACAAATATTGTGATGGATTCCTGTCGGGGAGTGAATGAAGATCCATCCTTGTGAGTTTGGAGCAGCTGCGCCCAAAAATGTGGAATTGAGAGCCAAACGTATGGCGATGGCGTTACAGGTCACTTCGCCACGCCGCCACGCCCAGCTGCTCCATCAAAGCTGGTCGGGGTTGGAATCCTCAACACACCAACATGTCTTCTGTGTCTGGGCACAGTTTCATGTTGATGAGGTCAAAGGGGTCAGATAGCGACCATTCAGAGTAAAACATGACACTTCCTTTTCTCAGGGGGCGTGGCCTAAGTGATGTCATCATTCGACCATAGGGTATTGTAGGACACCCAATGATGATCAATCACAGAAACTTTGGTGCCTCTGTGAGTTTCTGTGTAGGAGATATAGCAGTTTATTGTTTTACGGCGAGTAGGTGAACTTTGACCCCTGCTAACCCCCCTTCAGCATTCTGAAAAACTCACCGTTTTGATAACTTTAGATGGGACATGCCTTATGAGCAGACTGACCGAGTTTGAAGCCGATCAATCGAAATACCTAGGAGGAGTTCGATCAAATACGGAGGCTGTAAATGGCAAAAATGGGGTCAAAATTTGAACTTCAATCTAAAATGGCCGACTTCCTGTGGGGTTTAGACCATGGCTCCAAGAGACTTTTTTGTAAGTCCTGAAAAGGTACACATGTGTACAAAGTTTCGTAATTGTAGGTTAAAGCATGGCTTGGGCTGATCATTTAAAGTTTTCTAGGGGCGCTATAGAGAAATTAGGCCACGCCCACCAAATATTGTGATGGATTCCTGTCGGGGAGTAGATGAGGATCCATCCTTGTGAATTTGGAGCAGCTGTGCCCGAAATTGTGGAATTGAGAGCCAAACGTATGGCGATGGCGTTACAGGTCACTTCGCCACGCCGCCACGCCCACCTGCTGCACTGAAGCTGGTCGGGGTTGGAGTCCTCAATACACCAACATGTCTTCGGTGTCTGGGCACAGTTTCATGTTGATGAGGTCAAAGGGGTCAGATAGCGACCGTTGACAGTAAAACATGACACTTCCTGTTCTCAGGGGGCGTGGCCTAAGTGATGTCATCACTTGACCATAGGATATTGTAGGAGACCCGATGATGATCAATCACAGTAACTTTGGTGCCTCTGTGAGTTTCTGTGTAGGAGATATAGCAGTTTATTTTTTTATGGCGAGTAGGTGAACTTTGACCCCTGCTAACCCCCCTTCAGCATACTCAAAAACTCACCGTTTTGATAACTTTAGATGAGACATGCCTTCTGAACAGACTGACCGAGTTTGAAGCCGATCAATCGAAATCCCTAGGAGGAGTTCGATCAAATACGAAGGCTGTAAACGGCAAAAATGGGGTGAAAATTTGACCTTCAATCCAAAATGGCTGACTTCCTGTGATACTTGCACTATGACATTAATTGTAAATTTTGAGCATCTTGGGGCTCTACAAGTGTACCAAATTTCATGTCTCTAGGATAAAGTAAGTGAATAGCAAAGGGTCCTTTGAAAATTTCTAGGTGGCGCTATTGAGCCATTTCTTATGGGATTTTTGCGATGACCTTAAAATACAAAATTTTGAAACTCCCTTTACGCGTCCGCCAAGTTTGGTGAGTTTTTGAATATGATAAAGCCCCCAAAAAGGCCCCTCTTTAGGGGGGCAGAATAATAATAATAATAATTAAAGCTGCAAGCAGCCTCGAACGGCCCTCGCAGCCAAGCGCCGCTCCGGCCTATTGCCACCGCGGGTACTAGCAACCGTCGCCTCACGTCAGCCACCACAGAAGCTCTCACGCAGTTTTCAGCTCCTGCGCCCGCACCGCGGAAGCTGTTGCTCAGTTTCCATCAACGCTGGCCACGTGCTAACACAGAAGTTGTTGCGCAGTTTCCACGCCCGTCCACCAGGCCGTACGCACTGATGCGTTTGGAGGCGCTCCTTGACGATGCAAAAAATGTGGTGCAGATTCATTGGTTTAGCGAGGAAATATAGCTGGCGGATTAATGTAGGACGCGCAGTGGAGCCAAAATATATTTCAATGCTGTTGTTCTCTTTAGAGGTCAACAAAGGTCACGTATCCAATTTGGCGTCAGTCGGAAGATCCACGTGTAATTTACAGCCGATCATATGCACATGGCGAAGTACTACAGTTCGTCATTTTTCATCATTTTCAGCTGTGTTTCTAAAGCACTCTATTTCATTGTTAGAGTAACTTACTCAGAGTGGCGAATTACTGAAATGGTTTGTAAGAAGTAAGAAAACGCTACATTTACTGCATGATTTAATTCAACAAAAATTATCTGAGACATTTCTATCCTTTTAGAAATTTCATGGCAACGCTCTCACAAAGTTTTCGCGCCCATCCGCCCATGGATCTGTCATTGGTGGAGGAACACTGACACCTACTGGCGAAATACTGATATTGTTCTTCATCCTGTTTATCTGCTGTTTCATTTGTGGAGCAATACTGACCCCAAGTGGCGAATTACTGAAATGGTTTATAAACACCAAAAATAGGATCAAAATCTGAACTTCAATCTAAAATGGCCGACTTCCTCTGGGGTTTAGACCATGGCTCCAAGAGACTTTTTGTAAGTCCTGACATGGTACACACGTGTACAAAGTTTCGTAATTGTAGGCTAAAGCATGGCTTGGGGCTGATCATTAAAATTTTCTAGGGGGCGCTATAGAGAAATTAGGCCACACCCTCCAAATATTGTGATGGATTCCTGTCGGGGAGTGGATGAAGATCCATCCTTGTGAGTTTGGAGCAGCTGCGCCCAAAAATGTGGAATTGAGAGCCAAACGTATGGCGATGGCGTTACAGGTCACTTCGTCACGCCGCCACGCCCAGCTGCTCCATCGAAGCTGGTCGGTTGGAATCCTCAACACACCAACATGTCTTCTGTGTCTGGGCACAGTTTCATGTTGATGAGGTCAAAGGGGTCAGATAGCGACCGTTCAGAGTAAAACATGACACTTCCTTTCTCAGGGGGCGTGGCCTAAGTGATGTCATCATTCGACCATAGGGTATTGTAGGACACCCGATGATCAATCACAGTAACTTTGGTGCCTCTGTGAGTTTCTGTGTAGGAAATAGCAGTTTATGTTTTTATGGCGTGTAGGTGAACTTTGACCCCAGCTAACCCCCTTTCAGCATTCTCAAAAACTCACCGTTTTGATAACTTCAGATGGGACATGCCTTATTAACGGACTGACCGAGTTTGAAGACGATCAATCAAAATCCCTAGGAGGAGTTCGATCAAATACGGAGGCTGTAAACGGCAAAAATGGGGTCAAAATCTGAACTTCAATCTAAAATGGCCGACTTCCTGTGGGGTTTAGACCATGGCTCCAAGAGACTTTTTTGTAAGTCCTGACAAGGTACACATGTGTACAACGTTTCGTAATTGTAGGTTAAAGCATGGCTTGGGGCTGATCATTTAAAGTTTTCTAGGGGGCGCTATAGAGAAATTAGGCCACGCCCCACAAATATTGTGATGGATTCCTGTCGGGGAGTAGATGAGGGTCCATCTTTGTGAAATTGGAGCAGCTGGGCCCAAAAATGTGGAATTGAGAGCCAAACGTATGGCGATGGCGTTACAGGTCACTTCGCCACGCCGCCACGCCCACCTGCTCCATCGAATCTGGTCGTGGTTGGAATCCTCAACACACCAACATGTCTTCTGTGTCTGGGCACAGTTTCATGTTGATGAGGTCAAAGGGGTCAGATAGTGAAAGTTCACAGTAAAACATGACACTTCCTGTTCTCATGGGGCGTGGCCTAAGTGATGTCATCATTCGACCATAGGGTATTGTAGGAGACCCGATGATGATCAATCACAGAAACTTTGGTGCCTCTGTGAGTTTCTGTGTAGGAGATAGCAGTTTAGTTTTTTATGGCGAGTAGGTGAACTTTGACCCCTGCTAACCCCCCTTCAGCATACTCAAAAACTCACCGTTTTGATAACTTTAGATGGGACATGCCTTATGAACAGACTGACCGAGTTTGAAGCCGATCAATCGAAATCCCTAGGAGGAGTTCGATCAAATACGAAGGCTGTAAACGGCAAAAATGGGGTGAAAATTTGACCTTCAATCCAAAATGGCTGACTTCCTGTGATACTTGCACTATGACATTAATTGTAAATTTTGAGCGTCCTGGGAGCTCTACAAGTGTACCAAATTTCATGTCTCTAGGATAAAGTAAGTGAATAGCAAAGGGTCCTTTGAAAATTTCTAGGTGGCGCTATTGAGCCATTTTTTATGGGATTTTTGCAATGACATTAAAAAACAAAATTTTGAAACTCCCTTTACGCGTCCGCCAAGTTTGGTGAGTTTTTGAAAATGATAAAGCCCCCAAAAAGGCCCCTCTTTAGGGGGGCAGAATAATAATAATAATTAAAGCTGCAAGCAGCCTCGAACGGCCCTCGCAGCCAAGCGCCGCTCCGGCCTATTGCCACCGCGGGGGTACGAGCAACCGCCGCCTCACGCCAGCCACCACAGAAGCTCTCACGCAGTTTTCAGCGCCTCCGCCCGCACCGCGGAAGCTGTTGCTCAGTTTAAACTTCTCCAACTCCGGTCCAACAGAGCCTTCTTGCTCAAAAGCGTGGTTCGGATTTGCAACTCCAAAATCCAAGCAAAATGTTGAGCGTAGTCCAGTTCTGTGGCTCCAAAAAGCAGGCAAAATGTTCAGGAAAACTTCGCAGCTCCAGCTGTCGCCGGCTGACTGTTATTACGTAGCGTCGATCTGTTTTCTCATTGATGGAGTACCACTGCCTCCTGCTGGGGCAATACTGGTATTGCACTAGCAGTAACAGTATATCGCCACAAGGTGCCAGTCGTACTCCATCAACACTGACCCCAGTGTGTTCTTACTTCGATGTGTCATAAGTTTTGCTGAATGACTTTGTTTGTATTATTTCTAGCAAAAATGAATGAATGTTTGTACTTTAACCCACAAAATAAACTTATATATATCTAAAAGTTATAATAATGTATATTTAAATAATTAATAACAACATAACCTATGGGCTGCTGTTTTCTAGGGGCGCTATAGAGAAATTAGGCCACGCCCACCAAATATTGTGATGGATTCCTGTCGGGGAGTTGATGGGAATCCATCCTTGTGAAAATGTGGAATTGAGAGGCAAACGTATGGCGATGGCGTTTACAGGTCACTTCGCCACGCTGCCACGCCCACCTGCTCCATCGTAGCTGGTCGGGGTTGAAATCCTCAATACACCAACATGTCTTCGGTGTCTGGTCACAGTTTCATGTTGATGAGGTCAAAAGGTTCAGATAGCGACCTTTCACAGTAAAACATGACACTTCCTGTTCTCAGGGGGCGTGGCCTAAGTGATGTCATCACTCGACCATAGGATGTTGTAGGACACCCGATGATGATCAATCACTGAAACTTTGGTGCCTCTGTGAGTTTCTGTGTAGGAGATATAGCAGTTTATTTTTTATGGGGAGTAGGTGAACTTTGACCCCTGCCAACCCCCCTTCAGCATACTCAAAAACTCACCGTTTTGATAACTTTAGATGGGACATGCTTTATGAACAGACTGACTGAGTTTGAAGCCGATCAATCGAAATCCCTGGGAGGAGTTCGATCAAATACGAAGGCTGCAAACTGCAAAAATGGGTCAAAATCCGAACTTCAATCCAAAATGGCCGACTTCCTGTGGGGTTTAGACCATGGCTCCAAGAGACTTTTTTGTAAGTCCTGACAAGGTACACACGTGTACAAAGTTTCGTAATTGTAGGTTAAAGCATGGCTTGGGGCTGATCATTTAAAGTTTTCTAGGGGGCGCTATAGAGAAATTAGGCCACGCCCACCAAATATTGTGATGGATTCCTGTCGGGAGTGGATGAGGATCCATCCTTGTGAGTTTGGAGTAGCTGGGCCCAAAAATGTGGAATTGAGAGCCAAACGTATGGCGATGGCGTTACAGGTCACTTCGCCACGCCGCCACACCCATCTGCTCCATCGAAGCTGGTCGGGGTTGGAATCCTCAACACCAACATGTTTTCTGTGTCTTGGCACAGTTTCATGTTGATGAGGTCAAAGGGGTCAGATAGCGACCGTTCACAGTAAAACATTACACTTTCTCAGGGGGCGTGGCCTAAGTGATGTCATCATTCGACCATAGGGTATTGTAGGGCAGCCGATGATGATCAATCACAGTAACTTTGGTGCCTCTGTGAGTTTCTGTGTAGGAGATATAGCAGTTTATTTTTTTACGGCGAGTAGGTGAACTTTGACCCCTGCTAACCCCCCTTCAGCATACTCAAAAACTCACAGTTTTGATAACTTTAGATGGAACATGCCTTATGAACAGACTGACCGAGTTTGAAGCCGGTCAATGGAAATCCCTAGGAGGAGTTCGATCAAATATGAAGGCTGTAAACGGCAAAAATGGGCTCAAAATTGGACATTCAATCCAAAATGGCCGACTTTCTGTGATACTTGCACTATGACATTAATTGTAAATTTTGAGTATCTTGGGAGCTCTACAAGTGTACCAAATTTTATGTCACTAGGATAAAGTAAGTGAATAGCAAAGGGGCCTTTGAAAATTTCTAGGTGGCGCTATTGAGCCATTTCTTGTGGGATTTGCGAGGACTTTAAAATACGTAAATTTGAAACAGGCTTAAGCCCTCCGCCAAGTTTGGTGAGTTTTTGAATATGATAAAGCCCCCAAAAAGCCAATTCATTTGGAGGGAGAATAATAATAATAAGAAACAATAGGAAAACAATAGGCCTTCGCAGCGCTTAGCTGCTCGGGCCTAATAATAAGAAACAGTACAGAAACAATAGGCCTTCGCAGCGCTTAGCTGCTCGGGCCTAATAAGAAACAGTAGGAAAACAATAGGCCTTCGCAGCGCTTAGCTGCTCGGGCCTAATAAGAAACAGTAGGAAAACAATAGGCCTTCGCAGCGCTTAGCTGCTCGGGCCTAATTAAAGCTGCAAGCAGCCTCGAACGGCCCTCGCAGCCAAGCGCCGCTCCGGCCTATTGCCACCGCGGGGTACGAGCAACCGCCGCCTCACGCCATCCACCACAGAAGCTCTCACGCAGTTTTCAGCTCCTCCGCCCGCACCGCGGAAGCTGTTGCTCAGATTCCATCAACGCTGGCCAGGTGCTAACACAGAAGTTGTTGCGCAGTTTCCGCGCCCGTCCACCAGGCGGTACGCACTGATGCGTTCGGAGGCGCTCCTTGACGATGCAAAAAATGTGGTGCAGATTCATTGGTTTAGCGAGGAAATATAGCTGGCGGATTAATGTAGGACGCGCAGTGGAGTCAAAATATATTTCAATGCTGTTGTTCTCTTTAGAGGTCAACAAAGGTCATACGTATCCAATTTGGCGTCAGTCGGATGATCCACGTGTCATTTTACAGCCGATCATATGCACATGGCGAAGTACTGCAGTTCGTCATTTTTCATCATTTTCAGCTGTGTTTCTAAAGCACTCTATTTCACTGTTGGAGTAATACTTACTCAGAGTGGCGAATTACTTAAATGGTTTGTAAGAAGTAAGAAAACGCTACATTTACTGCATGATTTAATTCAACAAAAAATTATCTGAGACATTTCTATCCTTTTAGAAATGTCATGGCAACGCTCTCACAAAGTTTTCACGCCCATCCGCCCGTGGATCTGTTTGTCATTGGTGGAGGAACACTGACACCTACTGGTGAAATACTGATATTGTTCTTCATCTTGTTATCTGCTGTTTCATTTGTGGAGCAATACTGACCCCAAGTGGCGAATTACTGAAATGGTTTATAAACGCCAAAAATGGGATCAAAATCTGAACTTCAATCTAAAATGGCCGACTTCCTCTGGGGTTTAGACCATGGCTCCAAGACTTTTTTGTAAGTCCTGACATGGTACACACGTGTACAAAGTTTCGTAATTGTAGGTTAAAGCATGGCTTGGGGCTTATCATTTAAAATTTTCTAGGGGGCGCTATAGATAAATTAGGCCACACCCTACAAATATTGTGATGGATTCCTGTCGGGAGTGGATGAAGATCCATCCTTGTGAGTTTGGAGCAGCTGCGCCCAAAAATGTGGAATTGAGAGCCAAACGTATGGCGATGGCGTTACAGGTCACTTCGCCACGCCGCCACGCCCAGCTGCTCCATCGAAGCTGGTCGGGGTTGGAATCCTCAACACACCAACATGTCTTCTGTGTCTGGGCACAGTTTCATGTTGATGAGGTCAAAGGGGTCAGGTAGCGACCGTTCAGAGTAAAACATGACACTTCCTGTTCTCAGGGGGCGTAGCCTAAGTGATGTCATCACTCGACCATAGGATGTTGTAGGACACCCGTTGATGATCAATCACTGAAACTTTGGTGCCTTTGTGAGTTTCTGTGTAGGAGATATAGCAGTTTATTTTTTATGGGGAGTAGGTGAACTTTGACCCCTGCCAACCCCCCTTCAGCATACTCAAAAACTCACCGTTTTGATAACTTTAGATGAGACATGCCTTATGAACAGACTGACCGAGTTTGAAGCCGATCAATGGAAATCCCTAGGAGGAGTTCGATCAAATACGGAGGCTGTAAACGGCAAAAATGGGGTCAAAATCTGAACTTCAATCTAATGGCCGACTTCCTGTGGGGCTTAGACCATGGCTCCAAGAGACTTTTTTGTAAGTCCTGACAAGGTACACATGTGTACAACGTTTCGTAATTGTAGGTTAAAGCATGGCTTGGGGCTGATCATTTAAAGTTTTCTAGGGGCCGCTATAGAGAAATTAGGCCACGCCCCACAAATATTGTGATGGATTCCTGTCGGGGAGTTGATGGCGATCCATCCTTGTGAGTTTGGAGCAGCTGGGCCCGAAAATGTGGAATTGAGAGCCAAACGTATGGCGATGGCGTTAGAGGTCACTTTGCCACGCCGCCACGCCCACCTGCTCCATCGAATCTGGTCGTGGTTGGAATCCTCAATACACCAACATGTCTTCTGTGTCGGGGCACAGTTTCATGTTGATGAGGTCAAAGGGGTGAGATAGCGACCGTTAACAGTAAAACATTACACTTCCTGTTATCAGGGGGCGTGGCCTAAGTGATGTCATCATTCGACCATAGGGTATTGTAGGACACCCGATGATGATCAATCACAGTAACTTTGGTGCCTCTGTGAGTTTCTGTATAGGAGATATAGCAGTTTATTTTTTATGGGGAGTAGGTGAACTTTGACCCCTGCTAACCCCCCTTCAGCATACTCAAAAACTCACCGTTTTGATAAGTTTAGATGGGACATGCCTTATGAACAGACTGACGGAGTTTGAAGCCGATCAATCGAAATCCCTAGGAGAAGTTCGATCAAATACGAAGGCTGTAAACGGCAAAAATGGGTCAAAATCCAAACTTTAATCCAAAATGGCTGACTTCCTGTGGGGTTTAGACCATGGCTCCAAGAGACTTTTTTGTAAGTCCTGACAAGGTACACACGTGTACAAAGTTTCGTAATTGTAGGTTAAAGCATGGCTTGGGGCTGATCATTTAAAGTGTTCTAGGGGCGCTATAGAGAAATTAGGCCACACCCTACAAATATTGTGATGGATTCCTGTCGGGGAGTGGATGAAGATCCATCCTTGTGAGTTTGGAGCAGCTGCGCCCAAAAATGTGGAATTGAGAGCCAAACGTATGGCGATGGCGTTACAGGTCACTTCGCCACGCCGCCACGCTCAGCTGCTCCATCGAAGCTGGTCGGGTTGGAATCCTCAACACACCAACATGTCTTCTGTGTCTGGGCACAGTTTCATGTTGATGAGGTCAAAGGGGTCAGATAGCGACCGTTCAGAGTAAACATGACACTTCCTTTTCTCAGGGGGCGTGGCCTAAGTGATGTCATCATTCGACCATAGGGTTTGTAGGACACCCGATGATGATCAATCACAGAAACTTTGGTGCCTCTGTGAGTTTCTGTGTAGGAGATATAGCAGTTGATTTTTTATGGGGAGTAGGTGAACTTTGACCCCTGCTAACCCCCCTTCAGCATTCTCAAACTCACCGTTTTGATAACTTTAGATGGGACATGCCTTATGAGCAAACTGACCGAGTTTGAAGCCGTTCAATCGAAATCCCTAGGAGGAGTTCGATCAAATAGGAGGCTGTAAACGGCAAAAATGGGTAAAAATCTGAACTTCAATCTAAAATGGCCGTCTTCCTGTGGGGTTTCGACCATGGCTCCAAGAGACTTTTTTGTAAGTCCTGACAAGGTACACACGTGTACAACGTTTCGTATTTGTAGGTTAAAGCATGGCTTGGGGCTGATCATTTAAATTTTTCTAGGGGGCGCTATAGAGAAATTAGGCCACGCCCCACAAATATTGTGATGGATTCCTGTCGGGGAGGTGATGTCGATCCATCCTTGTGAGTTTGCAGCAGCTGCGCCCGAAAATGTGGAATTGAGAGCCAAACGTATGGCGATGGCGTTAGAGGTCACTTCGCCACGCCGCCACGCCCACCTGCTCCATCGAATGTGGTCGGGTTGGAATCCTCAATACACCAACATGTTTTCTGTGTCTGGGCACAGTTTCATGTTGATGAGGTCAAAGGGGTCAGATAGCGACCGTCCACAGTAAAACATTACACTTCCTGTTCTCAGGGGGCGTGGCCTAAGTGATGTCACTTGACCATAGGATATTGTAGGAGACCCGATGATGATCAATCACAACTTTGGTGCCTCTGTGAGTTTCTGTGTAGGAGATATAGCAGTTTATTTTTTTATGGCGAGTAGGTGAACTTTGACCCCTGCTTACCCCCCTTCAGCATACTCAAAAACTCACAGTTTTGATAACTTTAGATGGGACATGCCTTATGAACAGACTGACCGAGTTTGAAGCCGATCAATGGAAATCCCTAGGAGGAGTTCGATCAAATACGAAGGCTGTAAATGGCAAAAATGGGGTGAAAATTTGACCTTCAATCCAAAATGGCTGACTTCCTGTGATACTTGCACTATGACATTAATTGTAAATTTTGAGCATCTTGGGGAGCTCTACAAGTGTACCAAATTTCATGTCTCTACGATGAAGTAAGTGAATAGCAAAGGGTCCTTTGAAAATTTCAAGGTGGCGCTATTGAGCCATTTCTTTTGCAATTGTTGCGTCGACTTTAAAATACGTAAATTTGAAACAGGCTTAAGGCCTCCGCCAAGTTTGGTGAGTTTTTGAATATGATAAAGCCCCCAAAAAGCCAATTCATTTGGAGGGAGAATAATAATAATAATAATTAAAGCTGCAAGCAGCCTCGAACGGCCCTCGCAGCCAAGCGCCGCTCCGGCCTATTGCCACCGCGGGGTACGAGGAACCGCCGCCTCACGTCAGCCACCACAGAAGCTCTCACGCAGTTTTCAGCTCCTCCGCCCGCACCGCGGAAGCTGTTGCTCAGTTTTTCATCAAAGCTGCGCACGTGCTAAGACAGAAGTTGTTGCGCAGTTTCCGCGCCCCGTCCACCAGGCGGTACGCATCTATGCGTTCGGCGGCTATCCTTGACGATGCAAAAAAATGTGGTATAGATTCATTGCTTTAGCGAGGAAATATAGCTGGCGGATTAATGTAGGACGCGCAGTGGAGTCAAAATATATTTCAATGCTGTTGTTCTCTTTAGAGGTCAACAAAGGTCATACGTATCCAATTTGGCGTCAGTCGGATGATCCATGTGTCATTTACAGCCGATCATATGCACATGGCGAAGTACTACAGTTCGTCATTTTTCATCATTTTCAGCTGTGTTTCTAAAGCACTCTATTTCATTGTTGGAGTAATACTTACTCAGAGTGGCGAATTACTGAAATGGTTTGTAAGAAGAAAACGCTACATTTACTGCATGATTTAATTCAACAAAAATTATCTGAGACATTTCTATCCTTTTAGAAATGTCATGGCAACACACTCACAAAGTTTTTCATGCCCATCCGCCCGTGGATCTGTTTATCATCGGTGGAGGAACACTGACACCTACTGGCGAAATACTGATATTGTTCTTCATCCTGATTATCTGCTGTTTCATTTGTGGAGCAATACTGACCCCAAGTGGCGAATTACTGAAATGGTTTATAAACGCCAAAAATGGGATCAAAATCTGAACTTCAATCTAAAATGGCCGACTTCCTCTGGGGTTTAGACCATGGCTCCAAGAGACTTTTTTGTAAGTCCTGACATGGTACACATGTGTACAAAGTTTCGTAATTGTAGGTTAAAGCATGGCTTGGGGCTGATCATTTTAAATTTTCTAGGGGGCGCTATAGAGAAATTGGGCCACACCCTACAAATATTGTGATGGATTCCTGTCGGGGAGTGGATGAAGATCCATCCTTGTGAGGTTGGAGCAGCTGCGCCCAAAATGTGGAATTGAGAGCCAAACGTATGGCGATGGCGTTACAGGACACTTCGCCACGCCGCCACGCCCAGCTGCTCCATCGTAGCTGGTCGGGATTAGAATCCTCAATACACCAACATGGCTTCTGTGTCTGGGCACAGTTTCATGTTGATGAGGTCAAAGGGGTGAGATAGCGACCTTTAACAGTAAAACATTACACTTCCTGTTCTCAGGGGGCGTGGCCTAAGTGATGTCATCATTCGACCATACGGTATTGTAGGACACCCGATGATGATCAATCACAGTAACTTTGGTGCCTCTGTGAGTTTCTGTGTAGGAAATATAGCAGTTTATGTTTTTATGGCGAGTAGGTGAACTTTGACCCCTGCTAACCCTCCTTCAGCATTCTCAAAAACTCACCGTTTTGATAACTTTAGATGGGACATGCCTTATGAACAGACTGACCGAGTTTGAAGCCGATCAATCGAAATCCCTAGGAGGAGTTCGATCAAATACGGAGGCTGTAAACGGCAAAAATGGGGTCAAAATATGAACTTCAATCTAAAATGGCCGACTTCCTGTGGGTTTAGACCATGGCTCCAAGAGACTTTTTTGTAAGTCCTGACAAGGTACACATGTGTACAACGTTTCGTAATTGTAGGTTAAGCATGGCTTGGGGCTGATCATTTAAAGTTTTCTAGGGGGCGCTATAGAGAAATTAGGCCACGCCCACCAAATATTGTGATGGATTCCTGTCGGGGAGTGGATGAAGATCCATCCTTGTGAGGTTGGAGCAGCTGGAACAGAAACTGTGGAATTGAGAGCAAAACGTATGGCGATGGCGTTACAGGTCACTTCGCCACGCCGCCACGCCCACCTGCTCCATCGAAGCTGGTCGGGGTTGGAATCCTCACAACCAACATGTCTTCTGTGTCTGGGCACAGTTTCATGTTGATGAGGTCAAAGGGTCAGATAGTGAAAGTTCACAGTAAAACATTACACTTCCTTTTCTCAGGGGGCGTGGCCAAAGTGATGTCATCATTCGACCATAGGGTATTGTAGGACACCCAATGTTGATCAATCATAGAAACTTTGGTGCCTCTGTGAGTTTCTGTGTAGGAGATATAGCAGTTTATTTTTTTACGGCGAGTAGGTGAACTTTGACCCCTGCTAACCCCCCTTCAGCATACTCAAAAACTCACCATTTTGATAACTTTAGATGGGACATGCCTTATGAACAGACTGACCGAGTTTGAAGCCGATCAATCGAAATCCCTAGGAGGAGTTCGATCAAATACGAAGGCTGTAAACGGCAAAAATGGCCTCAAAATTGGACCTTCAATCCAAAATGGCCGACTTCCTGTGATACTGGCACTATGACATTAATTGTAAATTTTGAGCGTCCTGGGGAGCTCTACAAGTGTACCAAATTTCATGTCTCTAGGATAAAGTAAGTGAATAGCAAAGGGTCCTTTGAAAATTTCTAGGTGGCGCTATTGAGCCATTTCTTGTGGGATTTTTGTGATGACCTTAAAAATCAAAATTTTTAACCAGGCTTAAGGCCTCCGCCAAGTTTGGTGAGTTTTCCAATATGATAAGGCCCCCAAAAAGCCCCCCAAAGAGGTGGGAAGAAAAATAATAATAATAATTAAAGCTGCAAGCAGCCTCGAACGGCCCTCGCAGCCAAGCGCCGCTCCGGCCTATTGCCACCGCGGGGTACGAGCAACCGCCGCCTCACGCCAGCCACCACAGAAGCTCTCACGTAGTTTTCAGCGCCTCCGCCCGCACCGCGGAAGCTGTTGCTCAGTTTCCATCAACGCTGCGCACGTGCTAACACAGAAGTTGTTGCGCAGTTTCCGCGCCCGTCCACCAGGCGGTACGCATCTATGCGTTCGGCGGCTATCCTTCACGATGCAAAAAATGTGGTATAGATTCATTGGTTTAGCGAGGAAATACAGCTGGCGGATTAATGTAGGGGCGCAGTGGAGTCAAAATACATTTCAATGCTGTTTTGCTCTTTAGAGGTCAACAAAGGTCATACGTTTTCAATTTGGCGCCAGTCCGATGATCCACGTGTCATTTAGAGCCGATCATATGCACATGGCGAAGTAATGCATTTCGTCATTTCTACACCCCAATGCGGTTCGGTCAGCAGCCAACATTCATAGAGTTCATCATGTTATCGTTTTTAGTCAGTATTCACATGATGAAACCCATATAAATTATAGAATAACAGTAAAACATACAGCAGAAAAAACATGTGACTGCCTCTTAAAAGTGGGCGGGGCTACAGTGAGGTCATCAAGTGACCATGGAAATGTGTTCAGGGCTGTTCTAGAAAGACAGAGGAAGTGTGATGATGCAGCTGTGATCTTGCATTTGGAAGTCATTTAATGTTGATGTTTCATGGTAAATAGTTAAAGTTTTACACTAAGCCACACCCACATGCTTGATGTTAACTACAACTGAGATGTAAATGCAGTGCAACTTTAACGTTATCGTGAAATTAGTCAGGAAAATGGTGAAGGTTAAGATGTATCAGTTTAATAAACCGCACTGTTCAGTAATAAACCAAGGGCAATGCACAATAACAGAGCACAGTTAACTTTCAGCACTTTAGAACAATAGCACAAGCTGAATCCCATCCATTAATTAAGTATTAATCACAGGAAGTGCTGCAACTAAATATTACAACCCCAATGGATCTGTAAAAAGATACTTAGCATTTTCTCAGAGCTCTTTCAAACGACATTTTAAACATCTTCTATACATAATAACAAACAACTCTGAATGTATGAAACTGGATGTATCACACACACTATTCAGTTTATTGAATTAGTCAAGCGCTTCGTTAGCATTAAAAACGTTGCAGGCCTCAGGCATTGGGTTAGCATCCTCCTCAGAATAACTGTTCCAAACATGACGGCTTCCAGAACCAGCAGGAAGGAATAAATTACTCACCGCACCGCGAGTTACGACTGTTTAAACGAACAGCAATGGGCTCTTTGCACCTGCCGCGCTGACGTCACAACTGTATACCCGAATGCGGCTCTTTTTTCCACTTTCAGAAACTATGACTGCTATA
Organism: Poeciliopsis prolifica; assembly: GCF_027474105.1. Lineage (NCBI taxonomy): Eukaryota > Metazoa > Chordata > Actinopteri > Cyprinodontiformes > Poeciliidae > Poeciliopsis > Poeciliopsis prolifica. The sequence continues at coordinate 223,246 of NW_026562503.1, read as the reverse complement.
AAAGACAAAGTCGTACTTAAGACACAAATAAAACAATACTATGTACTTTGTTTAAGTTTTCATGGATTTCCAAGCCATCCTCAATTAAGACAGCTTGTAAATATTCGTTGCTACAAGTTAAAGCTACCACTTGAAGCTAACGCCGTACAAACCGCTCTAAACACCGTCTTAATGAGCCCTTCACAACAAGCATGCAAAAGTAATAAAACGAAATAACACAGAAATCTTAAGCAACACGGCCATATTTTTCTAAAAGTAATAACTCTGAATCTGAACAGTCAGCTGAACTAGAACTCCGATACCAGAGTAAGCTCTGTGCTCGTTTTTCTTCGTCATACTTCAAGCAAAAAGTCTGAACTGTAATCTGCCCCCCCACCCCCTCTCCAGTTAACAATAAACACACATAATATGCTTGAAAATAAGGCACAAACAGTGTCCGTTAGAATGGCTGAGACATCTTTAGATAATTAAATAGCAGATTTTTACTAGAAAGCTAGCAGGCTTGTGCTAGCAGTTTAAAGAAAATAAAACTCACCTTCATATCTGTGAATGTATAACGAGGCGAACATCTTAAAACCTTTCTTTGCCTTACTTGTTGGGGTTTCGGATCGATGTACATTATTAATTGTTACCTTGGAAAAACATTTCAGCCGTGTTTCCCGAACGTGTAAGCTGAGGTGCAAAGAGCCCATTAAACTTCTCCAACTCCGGTCCAACAGAGCCTTCTTGTTCCAAACCGTGGTTCGTATTTGCAACTCCAAAATCCAAGCAAAATGTTGAGCGTAGTCCAGTTCTGTCGCTCCAAAAAGCAAACAAAATGTTCAGGAAACTTTGCAGCTCCAGCTGTCGCCGGCTGACTGTTATTACGTAGCGTCGATCTGTTTTCTCATTGATGGAGTACCACTGCCTCCTGCTGTCGCAATACTGGTATTGCACTAGCAGTACCAGTATTTCTCCACAAGGTGCCAGTGGTACTACATCAACACTGACCCCAGTGTGTTCTTACTTCACTGTGTCATAAGTTTTGCTGAATGACTTTGTTTGTATTATTTCTAGCAAAAATAATGAATGTTTGTACTTTAACCCAAAAATAAACTTATATATATATATAAAAAGTTATAATAATGTATATTTAAATAATTAATAACAACATAACCTATGGGCTGCTGTTTTCTAGGGGGCGCTATAGAGAAATTAGGCCACGCCCTACAAATATTGTGATGGATTCCAGTCGGGGAGTGGATAAATATTCATCCTTGTGAGTTTGCAGCAGCTGAGCCCGAAAATGTGGTATTGAGAGCCAAACGTATGGCGATGGCGTTACAGGTCACTTCGCCACGCCGCCACGCCCATCTGCTCCATCGAAGCTGGTCGGGGTTGGAATCCTCAATACACCAACATGTTTTCTGTGTCTTGGCACAGTTTCATGTTGATGACGTCAAAGGGGTCGGATAGCGAACGTTCACAGTAAAACATTACACTTCCTGTTCTCAGGGGGCGTGGCCTAAGTGATGTCATCATTCGACCATAGGGTAATGTAGGAGACCCGATGATGATCAATCACAGAAACTTTGGTGCCTCTGTGAGTTTCTGTGTAGGAGATATAGCAGTTTATGTTTTTATGGCGAGTAGGTGAACTTTGACCCTGCTAACCCCCCTTCAGCATACTCAAAAACTCACCGTTTAGATAACTTTAGATGAGACATGCCTTATGAACAGACTGACCGAGTTTGAAGCCGATCAATCGAAATCCCTAGGAGGAGATAGATCAAATATGAAGGCTGTAAACTGCAAAAATGGGGTCAAAAACCGAACTTGAATCCAAAATGGCTGACTTCCTGTGGGGTTTAGACCATGGCTCCAAGAGACTTTTTTGTACGTCCTGACAAGGTACACATGTGTACAAAGTTTCGTATTTGTAGGTTAAAGCATGGCTTGGGGCTGATCATTTAAAGTTTTCTAGGGGGCGCTATAGAGAAATTAGGCTACGCCCACCAAATATTGTGATGGATTCCTGTTGGGTGGATGAGGGTCCATCCTTATGAGTTTGCAGCAGCTGGGCCCGAAAATGTGGAATTGAGAGCCAAACGTATGGCGATGGCGTTACAGGTGACTTCGCCACGCACCACGCCCACCTGCTCCATCGAAGCTGGTCGGGGTTAGAATCCTCAATACACCAACATGTTCTCTGTGTCTGGGCACAGTTTCATGTTGATGAGGTCAAAGGGGTCAGATAGCGACAGTTCACAGTAAAACATTACACTTCCTGTTCTCAGGGGGCGTGGCCTAAGTGATGTCATCATTCGACCATAGGGTATTGTAGAAGACCCGATGATGATCAATCACAGAAACTTTGATGCTTCTGTGAGTTTCAGTGTAAGAGATATAGCAGTTTATTTTTTTATGGCGAGTAGGTGAACTTTGACCCCTGCTAACCCCCCTTCAGCATACTCAAAAACTCACCGTTTAGATAACTTTAGATGGGACATGCCTTATGAACAGACTGACCGAGTTTGAAGTCGATCAATCAAAATCCCTAGGAGGAGATAGATCAAATACAAAGGCTGTAAACGGCAAAAATCGGCAAAAATGGGGTCAAAATGGGAACTTCAATCAAAAATGGCTGACTTCCTGTGATACTTGCACTATGACATTAATTGTAAATTTTGAGCGTCTTGGGGAGTTCTACAAGTGTACCAAATTTCATGTGTCTACGATAAAGTAAGTGAATAGCAGAGGGTAAAAAGGGTGTTTTTCCAATTTCTAGGTGGCGCCGTAGAGACATTTCTGTTGCAATTTTTGCTACGACTTTAAAATACGTAAATTTTAAACAGGCTTAAGGCCTCCGCCAAGTTTGGTGAGTTTTTGAATATGATAAAGCCCCAAAAAGCCAATTCATTTGGGTGGAAGAATAATAATAATAATTAAAGCTGCAAGCAGCCTCGAACGGCCCTCGCAGCCAAGCGCCGCTCCGGCCTATTGCCACCGCGGGGTACGAGCAACCGCCGCCTCACGCCAGCCACCACAGAAGCTCTCACGCAGTTTTCAGCTCCTCCGCCCGCACCGCGGAAGCTGTTGCTCAGTTTCCATCAACGCTGAACACGTGCTAACACAGAAGTTGTTGCGCAGTTTCCGCGCCCGTCCACCAGGCGGTACGCACTGATGCGTTCGGAGGCGCTCCTTGACGATTCAAAAAATGTGGTGCAGATTCATTGGTTTAGCGAGGAAATATGGCTGGCGGATTAATGTAGGACGCGCAGTGTAGTCAAAATATATTTCAATGCTGTTGTTCTCTTTAGAGGTCAACAAAGGTCATACGTATCCAATTTGGCGTCAGTCGGATGATCCACGTGTCATTTACAGCCGATCATATGCACATGGCGAAGTACTACAGTTCGTCATTTTTCATCATTTTCAGCTGTGTTTCTAAAGCACTCTATTTCATAGTTGGAGTAATATTTAGAGTGGCGAATTACCGAAATGGTTTGTAAGAAGTAAGAAAACGCTACATTTACTGCATGATTTAATTCAACAAAAATTATCTGAGACATTTCTATCCTTTTAGAAATGACATGGTAACACTCTCACAAAGTTTTCACGCCCATCCGCCCGTGGATCTGTTTGTCATTGGTGGAGGAACACTGACACCTACTGGCGAAATACTGATATTGTTCTTCATCCTGTTTATCTGCTGTTTCATTTGTGGAGCAATACTGACCCCAAGTGGCGAATTACTGAAATGGTTTATAAACGCCAAAATGGGATCAAAATCTGAACTTCAATCTAAAATGGCCGACTTCCTCTGGGGTTTAGACCATGGCTCCAAGAGACTTTTTTGTAAGTCCTGACATGGTACACACGTGTACAAAGTTTCGTAATTGTAGGTTAAAGCATGGCTTGGGGCTGATCATTTAAAATGTTCTAGGGGGCGCTATAGAGAAATTAGGCCACACCCTACAAATATTGTGATGCATTCCTGTAGAGGAGTGGACGAAGATCCATCCTTGTGAGTTTGGAGCAGCTGTGCCCAAAAATGTGGAATTGAGAGCCAAACGTATGGCGATGGCGTTACAGGTAACTTCGCCACGCCGCCACGCCCAGCTGCTCCATTGAAGCTGGTCGGGGTTGGAATCCTTAACACACCAACATGTCTTCTGTGTCTGGGCACAGTTTCATGTTGATGAGGTCAAAGGGGTCAGATAGCGACCATTGACAGTAAAACATTACACTTCCTGTTCTCAGGGGGCGTGGCCTAAGTGATGTCATCATTTGACCATAGGGTATTGTAGGACACCCGATGATGATCAATCCCAGAAACTTTGGTGCCTCTGTGAGTTTCTGTGTAGGAGATATAGCAGTTTATTTTTTTACGGCGAGTAGGTGAACTTTGACCCCTGCTAACCCCCCTTCAGCATTCTCAAAAACTCACCGTTTTGATAACTTTAGATGGGACATGCCTTATAAACAGACTGACCGAGTTTGAAGCCGATCAATCGAAATCTCTAGGAGGAGTTCTATCAAATAGGAAGGCTGTAAACGGCAAAAATGGGGTCAAAATCTGAACTTCAATCCAAAATGGCTGACTTCCTGTGGGGTTTAGACCATGGCTCCAAGAGACTTTCTTTTAAGTCCTGACATGATACAAATGTGTACAAAGTTTCGTAATTGTAGGTTAAAGCATGGCTTGGGGCTGATCATTTAAAGTTTTCTAGGGGGCGCTATAGAAAAATTAGGCCACGCCCACCAAATATTGTGATGGATTCCTGTAGGGGAGTAGATGAGGGACCATCCTTGTGAGTTTGGAGCAGCTGGGCCTGAAAATGTGGAATTGAGAGCCAAACGTATGGCGATGGCGTTACAGGTCACTTCGCCACGCCGCCACGCCCATCTGCTCCATCAAAGCTGGTCGGGGTTGGAATCGTCAACACACCAACATGTTCTCTGTGTCTTGGCACAGTTTCATGTTGATGAGGTCAAAGGGGTCAGATAGCGACCTTTCTCAGTAAAACATGACACTTCCTGTTCTCAGGGGGCGTGGTCTAAGTGATGTCATCATTCGACCACAGGGTATTGTAGGGCAGCCAATGATGATTAATCACAGTAACTCTGGTGCCTCTGTGAGTTTCTGTGTAGGAGATATAACAGTTTATGTTTTTATGGCGAGTAGGTGAACTTTGACCCCTGCTAAACCCCCTTCAGCATACTCAAAAACTCACAGTTTTGATAACTTTAGATGGGACATGCCTTATGAACAGACTGACCGAATTTGAAGCCGATCAATCGAAATCCCTAGGAGGAGTTCGATCAAATACGAAGGCTGTAAACGGCAAAAATGGCCTCAAAATTGGACCTTCAATCCAAAATGGCCGACTTCCTGTGATACTTGCACTATGACATTAATTGTAAATTTTGAGCGTCCTGGGGAGCTCTAGAAGAGTACCAAATTTCATGTCTCTAGGATAAAGTAAGTGAATAGCAAAGGGTCCTTTGAAAATTTCTAGGTGGCGCTATTGAGTCATTTCTTATGGGATTTTGCAATGACCTTAAAATACAAAATTTTGAAACTCCCTTTACGCGTCCGCCAAGTTTGGTGAGTTTTTGAATATGATAAAGCCCTCAAAAGCCAATTCATTTGGGTGGAAGAATAATAATAATAATAATAATAATAATTAAAGCTGCAAGCAGCCTCGAACGGCCCTCGCAGCCAAGCGCCGCTCCGGCCTATTGCCACCGGGGGGTACGAGCAACCGCCGCCTCACGCCAGCCACCACAGAAGCTCTCACGCAGTTTTCAGCGCCTCTGCCCGCACCGCGGAAGCTGTTGCTCAGTTTAAACTTCTCCAACTCCGGTCCAACAGAGCCTTCTTGCTCAAAGTGTGGTTCGGATTTGCAACTCCAAAATCCAAGCAAATGTTGAGCGTAGTCCAGTTCTGTGGCTCCTAAAAGCAGGCAAAATGTTCAGGAAAACTTGGCAGCTCCAGCTGTCGCCGGCTGACTGTTATTACGTAGCGTCGATCTGTTTTCTCATTGATGGAGTACCACTGCCTCCTGCTGGGGCAATACTGGTATTGCACTAGCAGTACCAGTATATCGCCACAAGGTGCCAGTCGTACTCCATCAACACTGACCCCAGTGTGTTCTTACTTCGCTGTGTCATACGTTTTGCTGAATCACTTTGTTTGTATTATTTCTAGCAAAAATGAATGAATGTTTGTACTTTAACCCACAAAATAAACTTATATATATATAAAAGTTATAATAATGTATATTTAAATAATTAATAACAACATAACCTATGGGCTGCTGTTTTCTAGGGGGCGGTATAGAGAAATTAGGCCACGCCCTACAAATATTGTGATGGATTCTAGTCGGGGAGTGGATAAATATTCATCCTTGTGAGTTTGCAGCAGCTGAGCCCGAAAATGTGGTAATGAGAGCCAAACGTATGGCGATGGCGTTACAGGTAACTTCGCCACGCCGCCATGCCCACCTGCTCTATCGTAGCTGGTCGGGGTTGGAATCCTCAATACACCAACATGTCTTCTGTGTCTGGGCACAGTTTCATGTTGATGAGGTCAACAGGGTCAGATAGCGAACGTTCACAGTAAAACATTACACTTCCTGTTCTCAGGGGGCGTGGCCTAAGTGATGTCATCATTCGACCATAGGGTATTCTAGGAGACCCGATGATGATCAATCACTCAAACTTTGGTTCCTCTGTGAGTTTCTGTGTAGGAGATATAGCAGTTTATTTTTTATGGGGAGTAGGTGAACTTTGACCCCTGCTAACCCCCCTTCAGCATTCTCAAAAACTCACCGTTTTGATAACTTTAGATGGGACATGCCTTATGAACAGACTGACGGAGTTTGAAGCCGATCAATCAAAATCCCTAGGAGGAGTTCGATCAAATAGGAAGGCTGTAAACGGCAAAAATGGGTCAAATCCAAACTTCAATCCAAAATGGCTGACTTCCTGTGGGGTTTAGACAATGGCTCCAAGAGACTTTTTTGTAAGTCCTGACAAGGTACACACGTGTACGAAGTTTCGTAATTGTAGGTTAAAGCATGGCTTGGGGCTGATCATTTAAAGTGTTCTAGGGGGCGCTATAGAGAAATTAGGCCACACCCACAAAATATTGTGATGGATTCCTGTCGGGGAGTAGATGAGGGTCCATCTTTGTGAAATTGGAGCAGCTGGGCCAAAAATGTGGAATTGAGAGCCAAAACGTATGGCGATGGCGTTACAGGTCACTTCGCCACGCCGCCACGCCCACCTGCTCCATCGAAGCTGGTCGGGGGTGGAATCCTCAATACACCAACATGTTTTCTGTGTCTGGGCACAGTTTCATGTTGATGAGGTCAAAGGGGTCAGATAGCGACCGTCCACAGTAAAACATTACACTTCCTGTTCTCAGGGGTCGTGGCCTAAGTGATGTCATCATTCGACCATAGGGTATTGTAGGGCAGCCGATGATGATCAATCACAGTAACTTTGGTGCCTCTGTGCATTTCTGTGTAGGAGATATAGCAGTTTATTTTTTTATGGCGAGTAGGTGAACTTTGACCCCTGCTAACCCCCCTTCAGCATACTCAAAAACTCACAGTTTTGATAACTTTAGATGGGACATGCCTTATGAACAGACTGACCGAGTTTGAAGCCGATCAATCAAAATCCCTAGGAGGATTCGATCAAATACGAAGGCTGTAAACGGCAAAAATGGGGTGAAAATTTGACCTTCAATCCAAAATGGCTGACTTCCTGTGATACTTGCACTATGACATTAATTGTAAATTTTGAGTATCTTGGGGAGCTCTACAAGTGTACCAAATTTCATGTCTCTACGATGAAGTAAGTGAATAGCAAAGGGTCCTTTGAAAATTTCTAGGTGGCGCTATTGAGCCATTTCTTGTGGAATTTTTGCGACGACTTTAAAATACGTAAATTTTAAACAGGCTTAAGGCCTCCACCAAGTTTGGTGAGTTTTGAATATGATAAAGCCCCCAAAAAGCCAATTCATTTGGAGGGAGAATCGTAATAATAATAATAATAATAATAATAATAATAAGAAACAGTACAGAAACAATAGGCCTTCGCAGCGCTTAGCTGCTCGGGCCTAATTAAAGCTGCAAGCAGCCTCGAACGGCCCTCGCAGCCAAGCGCCGCTCCGGCCTATTGCCACCGCGGGTACTAGCAACCGGCGCCTCACGCCAGCCACCACAGAAGCTCTCACGCAGTTTTCAGCTCTTCCGCCCGCATCGCGGAAGCTGTTGCTCAGTTTCCATCAACGCTGGCCACCTGCTAACACAGAAGTTGTTGCGCAGTTTCCGCGCCCGTCCACCAGGCGGTACGATGATGCGTTCGGAGCGCTCCTTGACGATGCAAAAATGTGGTGCAGATTCATTGGTTTAGCGAGGAAATATAGCTGGCGGATTAATGTAGGACGCGCAGTGGAGTCAAAATATATTTCAATGCTGTTGTTCTCTTTAGAGGTCAACAAAGGTCATACGTATCCAATTTGTCGTCAGTCGGATGATCCACATGTCATTTACAGCCGATCATATGCACATGGCGAAGTACTACTGTTCGTCATTTTTCATCATTTTCAGCTGTGTTTCTAAAGCACTCTATTTCATTGTTGGAGTAATACTTACTCAGAGTGGCGAATTACTGAAATGGTTTGTAAGAAGTAAAAAACGCTACATTTACTGCATGATTTAATTCAACAAAAAATTATCTGATACATTTCTATCCTTTTAGAAATGTCATGGCAACGCTCTCACAAAGTTTTCACGCCCATCCGCCCGTGGATCTGTGTCATTGGTGGAGGAACACTGACACCTACTGGCGAAATACTGATATTGTTCTTCATCCTGTTTATCTGCTGTTTCATATGTGGAGCAATACTGACCCCAAGTGGCGAATTACTGAAATGGTTATAAACGGCAAAAATGGGATCAAAATCTGAACTTCAATCTAAAATGGCCGACTTCCTCTGGGGTTTAGACCATGGCTCCAAGAGACTTTTTTGTAAGTCCTGACATGGTACACACGAGTACAAAGTTTCGTAATTGTAGGTTAAAGCATGGCTTGGGGCTGATCTTTTAAAATTTTCTAGGGGGCGCTATAGATAAATTAGGCCACACCCTACAAATATTGTGATGGATTCCTGTCGGGGAGTGGATGAAGATCCATCCTTGTGAGTTTGGAGCAGCTGTGGCCAAAAATGTGAATTGAGAGCCAAACGTATGGCGATGGCGTTACAGGTCACTTCGCCACGCCGCCACGCCCAGCTGCTCAATCGAAGCTGGTCGGGGTTGGAATCCTCAACACACCAACATGTCTTCTGTGTCTGTGCACAGTTTCATGTTGATGAGGTCAAAGGGGTCAGATAGCGACCGTTCAGAGTAAAACATGACACTTCCTTTTCTCAGGGGGCGTGGCCTAAGTGATGTCATCATTCCACCATAGGGTATTGTAGGACACCCGATGATGATCAATTCCAGAAACTTTGGTGCCTCTGTGAGTTTCTGTGTAGGAGATATAGCAGTTTATTTTTTACGGCGAGTAGGTGAACTTTGACCCCTGCTAACCCCCCTTCAGCATTCTCAAAAACTCACCGTTTAGATAACTTTAGATGGGACATGCCTTATGAGCAGACTGACCGAGTTTGAAGCCGATCAATCGAAATCTCTAGGAGGAGTTCGATCAAATAGGAAGGCTGTAAACGGCAAAATGGGGTCAAAATCTGAACTTCAATCCAAAATGGCCGACTTCCTGTGGGGTTTAGACCATGGCTCCAAGAGACTTTCTTTTAAGTCCTGACATGATACAAATGTGTACAAAGTTTCGTAATTGTAGGTCAAAGCATGGCTTGGGGCTGATCATTTAAAATTTTCTAGGGGGCGCTATAGAGAAATTAGGCCACGCCCACCAAATATTGTGATGGATTCCTGTCGGCGAGTGGATGAGGATCTATCCTTGTGAGTTTGGAGCAGCTGGGTCCGAAAATGTGGAATTGAGAGCCAAACGTATGGCGATGGCGTTACAGGTCACTTCGCCACGCCGCCACGCCCACCTGCTCCATCGTAGCTGGTCGGGGTTGGAATCCTCAACACACCAACATGTCTTCTGTGTCTGGGCACAGTTTCATGTTGATGAGGTCAAAGGGGTCAGATAGCGACCGTTCAGAGTAAAACATGACACTTCCTGTTCTCATGGGGCGTGGCCTAAGTGATGTCATCATTCGACCATAGGGTATTGTAGGACACCCGATGATGATCAATCACAGAAACTTTGGTGCCTCTGTGAGTTTCTGTGTAGGAGATATAGCAGTTTATTTTTTTACGGCGATTAGGTGAACTTTGACCCCTGCTAACCCCCCTTTCAGCATTCTCAAATACTCACCGTTTTGATAACTTTAGATGGGACATGCCTTATGAGCAGACTGACCGAGTTTGAAGCCGATCAATTGAAATCCCTAGGAGAGTTCGATCAAATAGGAAGGCTGTAAATGGCAAAAATGGGGTCAAAATCTGAACTTCAATCCAAAATGGCCGACTTCTTGTGGGGTTTAGACCATGGCTCCAAGAGACTTTCTTTTAAGTCCTGACATGATACAAATGTGTACAAAGTTTCGTAATTGTAGGTAAAAGCATGGCTTGGGGCTGATCATTTAAAATTTTGTAGGGGGCGCTATAGAAAAATTAGGCCACGCCCACCTAATATTGTGATGGATTCCTGTAGGGAGTAGATGAGGGACCATCCTTGTGAGTTTGGAGCAGCTGGGCCTGAAAATGTGGAATTGAGAGCCAAACGTATGGCGATGGCGTTACAGGTCACTTCGCCACGCCGCCACGCCCACCTGCTCCATCAAAGCTGGTCGGGGTTGGAATCCTCAACACACCAACATGTTCTCTGTGTCTGGGCACAGTTTCATGTTGATGAGGTCAAAGGGATCAGATAGGGACCATTCTCAGTAAACATGACACTTCCTGTTCTCAGGGGGCGTGGTCTAAGTTATGTCATCATTCGACCATAGGGTATTGTAGGGCAGCCAATGATGATTAATCACAGTAACTCTGGTTCCTCTGTGAGTTTCTGTGTAGGAGATATAGCAGTTTATGTTTTTATGGCGAGTAGGTGAACTTTGACCCCTGCTAACCCCCCTTCAGCATACTCAAAAACTCACAGTTTTGATAACTTTAGATGGACATGCCTTATGAACAGACTGACCGAGTTTGAAGCCGATCAATCGAAATCCCTAGGAGGAGTTCGATCAAATACGGAGGCTGTAAACGGCCAAAATGGCCTCAAAATTGGACCTTCAATCCAAAATGGCCGACTTTCTGTGATACTTGCACTATGACATTAATTGTAAATTTTGAGCGTCCTGGGGAGCTCTACAAGTGTACCAAATTTCATGTCTCTAGGATAAAGTAAGTGAATAGCAAAGGGTCCTTTGAAAATTTCTAGGTGGCGCTATTGAGCCATTTCTTGTGGGATTTTTGTGATGACCTTAAAAATCAAAATTTTTAAACAGGCTTAAGGCCTCCGCCAAGTTTGGTGAGTTTTCCAATATGATAAGGCCCCCAAAAAGCCCCCAAAGAGGTGGGAAGAAAAATAATAATAATAATTAAAGCTGCAAGCAGCCTCGAACGGCCCTCGCAGCCAAGCGCCGCTCCGGCCTATTGTCCACCGCGGGTACGAGCAACCGCCGCCTCACGCCAGCCACCACAGAAGCTCTCACGCAGTTTTCAGCTCCTCCGCCCGCACCGCAGAAGCTGTTGCTCAGTTTCCATAAACGCTGGCCACGTGCTAAGACAGAAGTTGTTGCGCAGTTTCCGCGCCCGTCCACCAGGCGGTACGCACTGATGCGTTCGGAGTCGCTCCTTGACGATGCAAAAATGTGGTGCAGATTCATTGGTTTAGCGAGGAAATATAGCTGGCGGATTAATGTAGGACGCGCAGTGGAGTCAAAATCTATTTCAATGCTGTTGTTCTTTTTAGAGGTCAACAAAGGTCATACGTATCCAATTTGGCGTCAGTCGGATGATCCACGTGTCATTTACAGCCGATCGTATGCACATGGCGAAGTACTGCAGTTCGTCATTTTTCATCATTTTCAGCTGTGTTTCTAAAGCACTCTATTTCATTGTTGGAGTAATACTTACTCAGAGTGGCGAATTACTGAAATGGTTTGGAAGAAGTAAGAAAACGCTACATTTACTGCATGATTTAATTCAACAAAAATTATCTGAGACATTTCTATCCTTTTAGAAATTTCATGGCAACGCTCTCACAAAGTTTTCGCGCCCATCCGCCCGTGGATCTGTTTGTCATTGGTGGAGGAACACTGACACCTACTGGCGAAATACTGATATTGTTCTTCATCCTGTTTATCTGCTGTTTCATTTGTGGAGCAATACTGACCCCAAGTGGCGAATTACTGAAATGGTTTATAAACGCCAAAAATGGGATCAAAATCTGAACTTCAATCTAAAATGGCCGACTTCCTCTGGGGTTTAGACCATGGCTCCAAGAGACTTTTTTGTAAGTCCTGACATGGTACACATGTGTACAAAGTTTCGTAATTGTAGGTTAAAGCATGGCTTGGGGCTGATCATTTAAAATTTTCTAGGGGGCGCTATAGAGAAATTAGGCCACACCCTACAAATATTGTGATGGATTCCTGTCGGGGAGTGGATGAAGATCCATCCTTGTGAGTTTGGAGCAGCTGTGCCCAAAAATGTGGAATTGAGAGCCAAACGTATGGCGATGGCGTTACAGGTCACTTCGCCACGGCGCCACGCCCAGCTACTCCTTCGAAGCTGGTCGGGGTTGGAATCCTCAATACACCATCATGTCTCCTGTGTCTCAGCACAGTTTCATGTTGATGAGGTGAAAGGGGTCAGATAGCGACCATTGACAGTAAAACATTACACTTCCTGTTCTCAGGGGTGTGGCCTAAGTGATGTCATCATTCGACCATAGGGTATTGTAGGGCAGCCGATGATGATCAATCACAGTAACTTTAGTGCCTCTGTGAGTTTGTGTGTAGGAAATATAGCAGTTTATGTTTTTATGGCGTGTAGGTGAACTTTGACCCCTGCTAATCCCCCTTCAGCATTCTCAAAAACTCACCGTTTTGATAACTTTAGATGGGACATGCCTTATGAACAGACTGACCGAGTTTGAAGCCGATCAATCGAAATCCCTAGGAGGAGTTCGATCAAATACCAAGGCTGTAAATGGCAAAAATGGGGTCAAAATCTGAACTTCAATCTAAAATGGCCGACTTCCTGTGGGGTTTAGACCATGGCTCCAAGAGACTTTTTTGTAAGTCCTGACAAGGTACACATGTGTACAACGTTTCGTAATTGTAGGTTAAAGCATGGCTTGGGGCTGATAATTTAAAGTTTTCTAGGGGGCGCTATAGAGAAATTAGGCCACACCCCACAAATATTGTGATGGATTCCTGTCGGGGAGTTGATGACTGTCCATCCTTGTGAGTTTGGAGCAGCTGGGCCCGAAAACGTGGAATTGAGAGCCAAACGTATGGCGATGGCGTTACAGGTAACTTCGCCACGCCGCCACGCCCACCTGCTCCATCGAATCTGTTCGGGTTGGAATCATCAATACACCAACATGTCTTCTGTGTCTGGGCACAGTTTCATGTTGATGAGGTGAAAGGGGTCAGATAGCGACCGTCCACAGTAAAACATTACACTTCCTGTTATCATGGGGCGTGGCCTAATTGATGTCATCATTCGACCATAGGGTATTGTAGGACACCCGATGATGATCAATCACAGTAACTTTGGTGCCTCTGTGAGTTTCTGTGTAGGAGATATAGCAGTTTATTTTTTTATGGCGAGTAGGTGAACTTTGACCCCTGCTAACCCCCCTTCAGCATACTCAAAAACTCACAGTTTTGATAACTTTAGATGAGACATGCCTTATGAACAGACTGACCGAGTTTGAAGCCGATCAATGGAAATCCCTAGGAGGAGTTCGATCAAATACGGAGGCTGTAAACGGCAAAATGGGCTCAAAATTGGACCTTCAATCCAAAATGGCCGACTTCCTGTGATACTTGCACTATGACATTAATTGTAAATTTTGAGCATCTTGGGGAGCTCTACAAGTGTACCAAATTTCATGTCTCTACAATGAAGTAAGTGAATAGCAAAGGGTCCTTTGAAAATTTCTAGGTGGCGCTATTGAGCCATTTCTTGTGGAATTTTTGCGATGACTTTAAAATACCTAAATTTTAAACAGGCTTAAGGCCTCCGCCAAGTTTGGTGAGTTTTTGAATATGATAAAGCCCCCAAAAAGCCAATTCATTTGGAGGGAGAATCATAATAATAATAATAATAATAAACAATAGGAAAACAATAGGCCTTCGCAGCGCTTAGCTGCTCGGGCCTAATAATAATAATAATAATAAACAGTACAGATACAATAGGCCTTCGCAGCGCTTAGCTGCTCGGGCCTAATAATAATAATAAACAGTACAGATACAATAGGCCTTCGCAGCGCTTAGCTGCTCGGGCCTAATAATAATAATAATAAACAATAGGAAAACAATAGGCCTTCGCAGCGCTTAGCTGCTCGGGCCTAATAAAATTAGAAAACTGGAAAGAAACAGAGTGAGTTTAAATTAATTACAGTATTTATTAATGTGTCAGACATTCTGTGTTTAGGCTTTCAGTTAGGTTAATTTAGTGCATCATATTGAAAATATATAATCAATGCTTGAATATTTATATGAAATGGATCCTTAGGACTGATAAGCAGAACTGAATCCATAAAGTTTTTAACAGACTGGTTCTGTCTGCTGTTCCCACTGACAGCAGACAGAACCGGTCCAGATCTACAGAACCGGTCCGGATCTAGAAACCTCTGGTACCAAACTGGATGTGAACCAAACTGGAACCAGAACTGGTAGTGCTGGTTCACCTGAGGCAGGAACACCTGGACCAGATACTGAGCAGTTAGAGAAATAATGATGTAGTGAAAATCTTTAGAAACATTTCTATGATTACAGGTGATTTCATCATGGCAGGTTTATCAATATAATAAACATCATGTTAACATTTGCAGGTTAAATTAAATCATATCTCCATCAGAGATTACAAATCATTTTAGGAAATCACTTCTTAAATCAAGATTTATTAGAAACATAATCAATATAATATTATTGACTTGTTGCTCCAGCCGTTATTTTGTGAATCTAAATTTCATAAAAGTTTATTGAATGTAAAATGATTTTTGTTGCTTTAGTTCTTAATAATTCTCATGTCTAAATATGAGAATATATGAAATGGAAATGCTCTCTGTCTCCTCCTGGTGGTGAATGTGACAAACTGCAGGCTTCAGCTCCGTCTCCATAGTAACAGACTCATAGCTGTTAGCTGTTAGCTGTTAGCTTCTGGTTGAAGGTCGAACTGAACTCAATCTGAATGTTTTCATTTTTATCTTCTTTGGTTTGTTTTTAGACTAAATTAATTATTCAGTTTATTGAGCTGTTGGAAATTTTAGCTAACTTGATTTTATGGCACAATTTGTAGTTTAGTTAATTATTAATATTTTTTCTACCAATTAAATGTTTTAACTGACATTGTTTGGCTGCTGTTGTATTGCTAAAGCTTATAAAATATAATGTTTAACTGTTAGTGTGCATAATATTAGTTAGCATTAAGCCATTAGCATTGAGCTGTTAGCATTGAGCCATTAGAATTGAGCCATTAGCATTGAGCCATTAGCATTGAGCCATTAGCATTGAGCCGTTAGCATTGAGTCGTTAGCATTGAGCCGTTAGCATTGAGCCGTTAACATTGAGCCGTTAACATTGAGCCGTTAGAATTGAGCCGTTAGCATTGAGCCGTTAACATTGAGCCGTTAGAATTGAGCCGTTAGCATTGAGCCGTTAACATTGAGCCGTTAGAATTGAGCCGTTAGCATTGAGCCGTTAGCATTGAGCCGTTAGAATTGAGCCGTTAGCATTGAGCCGTTAACATTGAGCCGTTAGAATTGAGCCGTTAGCACTGAGCCGTTAACATTGAGTTGTTAGCATTGAGCCGTTAGAATTGAGCCGTTAGCATTGAGCTGTTAACATTGAGTCCTTAGCATTGAGCCGTTAGCATTGAGCCATTAGCATTGAGCTGATAACATTGAGTCGTTAGCATTGAGCCGTTAACATTGAGCCGTTAGAATTGAGCCATTAGCACTGAGCCCTTAACATTGAGTGGTTAGCATTGAGCCGTTAGAATTGAGCCATTAGCATTGAGCTGTTAACATTGAGTCGTTAGCATTGAGCCGTTAGAATTGAGCCATTAGCACTGAGCTGTTAACATTGAGTCGTTAGCATTGAGCCGTTAGAATTGAGCCATTAGCATTGAGCTGTTAACATTGAGTCGTTAGCATTGAGCTGTTAACATTAAGTCGTTAGCATTGAGCCATTAGAATTGAACCGTTAGCATTGGGCCGTTAGCATTGAGTCACTAGCATTGAGCCGTTAGCATTGAGTCGTTAGCATTGAGCCGTTAGCATTGAGCCATTAGAATTGAGCCGTTAGCATTGAGCGGTTAGCATTGAGCCATTAGAATTGAGCCATTAGAATTGAGCCATTAGCATTGAGCCATTAGCATTGAGCCATTAGCATTGAGCCGTTA
This sequence comes from Poeciliopsis prolifica, assembly GCF_027474105.1. Taxonomy (NCBI): domain Eukaryota; kingdom Metazoa; phylum Chordata; class Actinopteri; order Cyprinodontiformes; family Poeciliidae; genus Poeciliopsis; species Poeciliopsis prolifica. The sequence goes on along the minus strand of NW_026562503.1, from coordinate 206,573 downwards.
GCATTGAGTCGTTAGCATTGAGCCGTTAGCATTGAGCCATTAGAATTGAGCCGTTAGCATTGAGCCGTTAGAATTGGGCCGTTAGCATTGAGCCATTAGCATTGAGTCGTTAGCATTGAGCCCTTAGCATTGAGCCATTAGCATTGAGCCGTTAGCATTGAGCCGTTAGCTGTTGGCCAGATTGATTCCAGATGTTTCACATTCTTCAGGTTGAAACTGATACTGATCAATAGGTTTATTTATTCTCTTTATTGAAGCTCAGAGAGGCATGCTGAGCATGGCAGCTGGATGTCCTGACCAGCTGCCATGACAACCTGAGCAGGATGGACATGGAAACAGATTCTTCAATATTTATGTTGTGTTTGAAATTAGAATTATATAATAAATAATTATGTTGATAAACATTGTGTTTTTATTGATATTACAAACATTAAGTTGTCTGGGATAAAAAAAAAAGCCATTTTCCATCTGATGCCTCAATAAATGACGGGTCAATAAATGACGGGTCAGCAGTGGCCCATCATTTATTGACATTATTCCAGAACCGGAACCGGGCCTATCATGGTGAAATGGTACCTGGACCAGTCGGTGTCCTCAGCTGGTCCACAGCTGGCCCGGTTCTGGACGCACATCCTGGGCCACATCTGGTGAGCCAGCACTGGGCCATGTGGGCCGTCATTCATTGAGCCATTGTAACAATTATAAATAATATTTGTAATTAATTTTATATTGAGAGTTTGTGAATTTGATTTTATTCAGTTATTTTTATTAGTTGTTTTTGCCTGCAGGGGTCGCCTTTCTACGGAGGCCTGTAGGGGACAATTTACTGATCACTTTTGTGGCATAATTGAAAACTGTAACCTCTTCTTACTTTCTGCTTTAATACAATCCATGAATGTTAATATCTCATTGTGAAATATCTGAAGTTTTATATCTTTTTCTTTAGGATAAAAAGGCACCAAAAACCTGATGTCAACAGAAACGTTCCATAAGTAGGAAATAAATAAAAATACGTCCTAATTTGGATTATTTCTGAGTTATTATGGCAGGTTTATTAGTCAGCTGATAGTTTTTATTGTGTTTGTTGTGTTCTAGTCTGAGTGGTTTAAAGAGCTGCTTTTATATTCAGTTCCATCATAAACATGCAGTAAATAAATTCATTTTCAACCCTCTAACTTTAGTTTGTGGTGTTTTATAATAATAAAACGTGTTTGTTATCATTAAGTCTGATTAAAATGGATTTATTCACTGCATGTTTCAGACGGAGCTGCAGTGAAAACGGCTCTTTAAACCATCAGATTAGAACAGAAACACGATTAAAACTATCAGATGACTAATAATCCCACCATAATAAATCTGAAATAATCCACATTATGATGGATTTTTATTTATTTCCTACTTATGGAACGTTTCTGTTGATATCTTGGGTTTTTGGTGCCTTTCTATCTTACAGAAAAAGATATTTCACAAATAGATATTAATATCCATGTTACCCTACAGAGAATATGAGGTTTAATATAAGAAAGTACAGTAATAAAGGCTCACAGTGATCAGTTATGATGCATAACTGATCAGTTCAGAACTGCGAGGAAACGCAACAGAAGAACAAAGTCCCATGACCCCTCGGGGCCTCCGTACATTTAGTGTCTCCTGGATGTAACAGTTCAATTTGTTCAGGTTAAATCCTGCTAAAATGCACCATCTGCTGGTAGAAAGTTGCATTGCATTGACATTAGAAAGCGTGAGGTATTATGGGTAAACCTGAGAGCCCTGAGGGTCACTAGAGGTCAATCAGAGGAAAGTTTATGTTTGTTTTCTCTATGGATGATGTTCATGTTCAGGTCTCTAGCATATATTGTTTATTATTGTTTGTGATTATTTTACAGTTTTGTCTGTCATTGTGGGTTTTTATCAACACTTTTATTATAATTTCCCTTTTTTATATATATTTTTTGCCATGAACAGCTGATGCTTGTGCAGCAGCTGGTTTAATATTGTTTTTATTTTCATATTTATGGCTGCAGTTCAGAGAGGGAGTTGATTGGTTTTTACTTTTCTCTCTCAGAATTAAAGATCTCATTGAAACTTAGTTAAATGACCTCTAAAGGTCATCGTTACACCATGTGGGTCAGAGGGAAGAACCAGCTATGGGCTCTTCCGGGTCAGACCAGTTTTCTGTGTGGGTCCAGTTTTACACCAAAATAATGTTTAAAGTGTAAAGTATTAAAACACTTGATGTCACTGCAGTAATCTGAAATATTAATCTAGTATAATCCACTGGACTAAACTGCCAGTCTGTCTCTAACGTGTCCCTCAGGAGACATGTCCACATTTCCAGTTTGTCTAAATGAGTTTTTACTCAATTTAATCCAGATTAAACGTTGTTCTGTTTTTATAAAGAGAAGATTCACGTAACAGAACAAACTGAACTTGAGACATTTATAAAACATTATGACTGTCGGGTTTCCCACTGAAACCTCAGGGCTAAGAAAAGATCAGCTACATGCTAAAGCTAAATGATCTGTGTCTCTTTATAGTGATGATGATCTGAATTTGGCTCTTAGTGCTGAACTGGCCTAGTTAAAGTAGCAGTGTTCATCAGTCTAACAGGTCAGAGAGCAGACTAAAACTAAAGAAGTAAATCTGAATAAAATGTTTTAGTTTAATTCAACCTCTAAAGTTAATCAGTTGGTTCTGGTTCTGATGCTTTGGGTCAGAACCGGGGTCGGTCCAGTTAGTTTGATTTCAGGTCTGATTTGAACCAGAGCAGATTTTTTTTATGTTTTTTATTTTGATAATTTATTTCAGACATTTCATCAACAAAACATAATAATGATAAAGATTTATGTTTCTAATTTACATGTAAATATTTATTCAGTGACTTTGAGTCTGAAAAGAAAAGAACCAGGAGGAAACGCTGAGATCTGAACCCTGAAGTTTAAATGATTAAATGTATTTATTGGAGTTTATTGACTGAGGAGAAAAAGTTGGACATGTTGATCAGATTGATTGATTAGAAAAATAAAATCCAACTAAAGAATCCAGATTAATATTTAAAACCTGAATATAGCAGAAGTTCTTTCCGTTAATCATGTTTATTATTACAACATATTTCAAAGCTTCACATCACAAAAATATCATAAAAGATTTTACAGCAGTATATTAAACTTTCTGATGAGTTTATCATCAATACAAAGTCAAATATGTTTATCAATATTTTATTGATGTTTCAAAACCAGGAAGATTTTTAGTCTGAAGTGAAACTGATTCTGTTTCACAGTTTTCTGGACTTTTGTTCCAGATCTTTGCTGCATAGAAGCTGAATGTTGTTTCTCCTCTTTACTCTGTTCTGGATGCAGAACCAGAACCAGAACCAGAACCAGAACCAGAACCAGAACCAGAACCAGAACCAGAACCAGAACCAGAACCAGCAGGTTGATCCAGCAGATTTAAAGTCTCAGTACATGAATGTAGAACTAGATGATGTAGAATAGAAACAGCATCTGTTCTATTTCCGGTCCAGAACCAGCAGCGGGTCAGAACCGACTTCCTGCTGCTGTCGGAACCAGAACCACAGTCCGATGAGTTCATCTCTGATATTCAGTTTATTTCTATAATTAACAACAAATTTAAACAAAAACAAAATGTTACTGTTTCTGTCAGTGGACCAGAACCAGAACCAGAACCGTCCCAGAACCAGAACCGTCCCAGAACCAGAACCGTCCCAGAACCAGAACCGTCCCTGCTGTCCTATCGGACCGAGACGTTGGACTCACCGAGCAGCAGGCGACCGGAGGAAGACTTCATGTCGACTGGATGAAGCTGCCAGAGAGCGAAGGTGACATCACTTCCTGTCAGAAGGATTCACACCTCAGGCTGCAGAGTTTTCACTTCCTGTTACCTCTGAGCAGCTAATCCGATCAGGATTAGATCCAGATTACATCAGATTATTACAGATTAAACCATTAGATTGTCTAGAATGATGTAGGGGTTGCATCAGATGCATCAGATTAACCAGATCTAGAACCTCCTGTATGTCTGTACCTGATAGATTACAGATTATTATTCCAGATTAGAACCTGCATGTCTGGATTATCATATTAGACTTGAATCAGGGATTTTTCTGTGATGAACCGGAGTTAAAATTAATTCACTCATTGATGAATCAGTGATTATCTGGAGATGTTTTCTTTCTGATTGGTTTTCTCACTTCAGCAGATTATTGCTTTAGTTTCAGATTCCTTCTATTAAATTTTAGATTAGTTTCTGAACTCTAAAATAGATTTAGCTTTGATTTTCTCTCCAATACTACAGTATATCACAGATATCAAAAGAAAAATAGAAATGTGGGTAATATAGGAAACAGCGCCCCCTTCACTTCCGGAGGGCAATGGTTCCATTTCCAAATAAGGTCTGAGACTGACAGCCGTAAGTCCCGCCCCTTCCTGTTTGCTGCAGGTCCTTCTCAAAACGACTGCATCAGGAGTCCAACAGGTTCAGGAATTATTCATGTGTGATGGTGGCGCCCTCTGCTGACCGGGGACCAGGCAGCAAGGCAGATAAATCTATAAAACCTGGACTGGATGAGGCAGAGAACTGGACCAGACTGACGCTATGTGAGGAAAATTAGACAATGCTTCCAGAGAAACTGAGGATTCAGGGTGAATGGTCTGATGGAGCCGCCATGTTGGTCTGATGGAGCCGCCATATTGGTGCTGTGGCTGCAGTGGAGAAGAGATGAAGGACTGCTAGAGGAGAGGATGTGACAGTTGGTAAAGACCCAGAGGATCCCAACTGAGTCTCCAACACTCCCACACTATGAAGTCCTGAAACTCTCCAAAAGGCTCAGATGCTAACTGCTAACCACAAGCTGCAACAGCAGCAGTGCTAGCAGTGAAAAGACACTAAGGAGGAGGAACAGCACCAGGTCTCAGTCTGTGCCTCACGGCATCAGGGACTTTCCATGACCAGATCACTGTACAGATGGAGCAAAAGGAGAACTACTTCCTGTTCAGAGTCTGCAGAACCAGGAAACTCTGAGATGAAAAGAAAAACTCTCTTATTTTACCCAAAACTTTATTCTGTATATTATTCTGCAGCTCAGGAAGTTTCAACTTTCAGAGCTTCAACACAGACCAGACTGCACTGCTGCTGTTTGGCCACCAGAGGGCGATGCTGCAGCAGCAGGAGGAGGATGATGGAGGTCAGTGAGGAAGATGATGGAGGTCAGAGAGGAAGATGATGGAGGTCAGAGAGGAAGATGATGGTCAGTGACTGATCAGGTAAACCTACAGGTGAAGTTCATGGCTCTGATTCTATTTCTGGTTCTGATTGGCTGTTGAACAGGATGAATGAATCTGATTGGATGTCAGTGGGTGGGCGGGACCTCTGCTTGTGTGGCAGCAGCTGTGAATCAGGACTCCATTACCCAGCATGCAGTGGGGCAGCCAGTAAAATCCCTAAAGAGGATTTGAGTGGATCAGAGGAAACATGCCGCTGAAGAAGGAAGGTGAGACAAACATGTTGGGACGGGACGGGTCAGAACCAGACGGGTCAGAACTAGACGGGTCAGAACCAGACGGGATGGTGTTATTTTTGATTATTGTTTGTGTCTCTGACCTCAGTCAGGGTCAGGTTTAGGGTCTTCTTCAGTTCGGTTTCCTGTCATCTTCTTGTGACCTCTGACCTCTGACAGTCTCCATGTTGGAACTGGGAGCTCTGGATTAAACTGGTTAGAATGGTGTAACTGGACCAGCAGGTGATTCTACTGGTTTTACTGGTTTGACCTCAGAGGGTTTGGAGGAGTCGACCCGGGTCATGTGACCCGAGAGGCTCCAGGTAGAGAGACGATCAGATTAGAGAGACGAAGGAAACTGGATCAGAACCAGAACAACAAATAATCATTTATAATTATTTATCTGCTGGATGTTTATAATGATCCAATATTCAGAAAATCCTCTGATCAATAATCTACTGATCAGATTCTGATCAGAATTTAAAGCAGGAAGTTTAGAATCATCAGGTTTAAATGTCTGTAATCTGGATTAACCTGGATTATAGATCCATCTGAGTATCATCAGAACAGGAACGTTCATCCCAACTGGAAGCATAAACACAGTAGAGTGACCAGAACCAGAACCGGGCCAGGCCCAGAACCCTGAGGGTCTCCACCAGTAACCCTGGAGACAAACTGGAATCACTGGGATTAAACCAGTATGATGTTCTCTCCATAGCAACATCACCAAGCTGCTCTGGTTACTGACCCAGTTACTGAACCGGGTCAGTAATTCACCTTCCTGCAGTCAGAACCATCAGAACCGTCATCAGAACCTTCTGCTACAGAGCAAAGCCTCCAGTTTCTGTTCTGACCAGAACCAGAACCAGAACCGGGTTCAGGCTCAGAGGTCCAACATGGAGAACAGGTTTCTGGGTCAGACCCATCAGAACCGCTGACCGTCTGGTTCTGTCTCCTCCAGATACGGAGCGCGCTCTGCAGGTCATGGAGGCCTGCCAGGCCCAGGCTGCTGACGGGGTCAAAGGTCGAGCTGAGAGGCTGCTCAGCATCTTCCAGAGTGACCTGTTCCAGGCTCTGCTGGGTAACACACACACACACACACACACACACACACACACACACCTACACACACACACACACACACACCTACACACACACACACACACACCTACACACACACACACACACCTACACACACACACACACACACACCTACACACACACACCTACACACACACACACACACACCTACACACACACACACACACACCTACACACACACACACACACACACCTACACACACACACACACACCTACACACACACACACACACACACCTACACACACACACACACACCTACACACACACACACCTACACACACACACACACACACCTACACACACACACACACACCTACACACACACACACACTCACACACACACACACACACACACACACCAGTTCACCCAGTTTAACCAGTCTATCTGTCATGTTGAAGAAGGCGGGGTCAACCTGAACCAATCAGAATCCAGGCTTGTCCAGGTCTGAAGGACACACATGTAGAAGTGCTACACTCCACCAAACTCTGGTTCAGACAAACCGGACCTTCAGAGCCATAAGGTCTGGTGTGATCAATAATCTGTCTGGGTTCACAGAGACCTGCTCCAGAACCTCCAGAAGGTTCTGACCTCCAGTGGACGTCCTGCTGTAGTTCTCCATCTGGCCTGAAGTGGCGCTGTTTGAATGTTATTGATGACATCATCACACCTGAGCTCAGGTTAGCTCCGCCCCTCAGCAGCTCAGGATGCATCCAGTCGTGTTCAGAAGCTTTAACCCGTCCTGTTTGGGTTCGGGACCGGAGTCTCACTTCAGTTGGTGAGGTGTGAACACTAATTGACCTCTGACCTCTGGTCCTCCAAGCCTCAGTCTGGTTGGTTTGAATGTGAACACCAAGCAGACCTGAGACCGCTCTAAAACCTGGAAGTGGACTACAGCACAGGGCATTCTGGGTAAATCCAACCAAAGCTAACATACTAGCCTAGCGCTAGCAGAAGAAATGGCTCCTGGTCTTCAGCCAAAGACTAAAGAAAAATCCTAAACTCTGACGCCTCCATCTTGGTTCATCTGGTGAAACAGGAAGTTGATCTCAGCGTCTTCAGAGGTTTTAGTGTCGTTTCCTGCAGTGGTTGTTGGTGCAGCGCCCCCACAGGCCAGGAGGGGAACAGTCTCATTAACGTGACCTTAACAGCCCCATCAGTGACCCTCCTGGAGAGAAGAGAAACATCTACTGTTTTCCCTTTGCTAAAGTTCAGATTTAGAAGTGAGACGGTTCTCATTTTCAGAGATTCTCCCACCTGAGCTGTGGATCTCTGCAGCTCCCCCACAGGCCAGGAGGGGAACAGGCTGGTTTGGGTCAGAGCCACAGCAGCTGGAGGTGGATCAGATGTTCTGGTTCCAGTAGAACCGGGTCGACCGGACCATCAGGATAGTGAATCTGCTTCACTGGAGGCTCCGCCCCTTTACCTCGGGATTAACTGGGCCCTGATTGGCTGAGGCTTCAAGTTCACCTGAGAAACTCATTATAACCTGGAGACGGTTCAGGTTCTGACCGGGTTCTAACTGGTTCTGAACCAAGTACTAATGGATTCTAACCAGGTGTCTCCCCTCTGCCCCCACCTGCTTCACCATGTGACCAAGGAGCCGGCTTGTGATTGGTCCATCCTGACTATGTTCTGTGTGTGTGTGCGTGTGTGTGTGTGTGTGTGTGTGTGTGTGTGTGTGTGTGTGTGTGTGTGTGTGTGTGTGTGTGTGTGTGTGTTGCAGACATCCAGGAGTTCTATGAGCTGACGGTGTGTGAGAGCCAGACGTCCAGCCGGCCACACACACCTGCACAGGTATCTTCCTTCACCCCCATCTGCACAGCAACACCTGTCTCTGTTACCTAGCAACAGCTGCAGCAGCATCACCGAGGCAACAGCTGCATAACACCATGGCAACAAGAGCCCAACCCCCACCCTCTCTCTCTCTCACCCTGAGTGCACGTCGCTCGCCCCCCCACACTGAGGTTCTCCTCTTCATCATCCTCCTCCTCAGCTGACAGACGGAGGGACAGAAGGGGCGAGCGAGCGTTTACTCACAGAGAGAGAGAGAGAGCATGAGTGTGTGAGGGAGTGTGTGTGTGTGTGTGTGGAGATGGGTGTGTGTGAGAGTGTGTGAGTGTGTGTGTGCGGGGGGGTATGGACTGCCTCTGCATTGTCACCACCAAGGTAAGAGCTGGGCGAGAGAGAGAGAGAGAGAGAGAGAGAGAGAGAGAACACACACACACACACACACACCAGGCGTGTTCTGATCCAACATGTTTCCGGGTCTCACAAAGATACAAAGACAGTGATCTCATGTGTGTGTGCTGCCTTCACGTGTTAAATGTCTCGGTGTGTGTTAGCGTAGCCACGTTAGCATGTAGCTGCTGTTAGCAGCAACTAGCTAGCTGATATTGGAGCAACATGTGGCTGGGTTCTGCCTCAGGTCCGGTACCGGAGGGATTGGATCACAGAGAGGTTCTGATGGCTCAGAGGGAACCGGGTTAAAGTTCTGGTCAGAACCGAGCCGAGCTGAGTCCGGTCCGGTTCCTGCTGGTTCCATTAAATGATTTGGTAAAACTTTATTTGTGGTGAATAAAACATGATGATGTCATAACCAGTTTATAAACATGTTATAAACATGAAGGAGTGTTAATGAATGAACTGATAATAACACTTTAATGCAAAGTTGCTCTAAAAGTTGCTCTAAAAGTTGCTCTAAAAGTTGACTGATAAAGACGCCTCCATGTTTATAACAGATGTTACATCATAGTTGTGACATCATCATGTCTCATTCAGACCAAAAAACTGGTACCAACAAGCTAAATCCGGGTCAGAACCTGAATAGATGCAGCAACAAACATCTAAACCTTCAGCACCTGCAGACCGGACCGGACCGGACCAGGTAGAGCTAAACTGGACAGAACCGGACCGGACTGAACCGGACTGGACTGAACCAGACCAGACAGAGCTAAATCGGACAGAACTAGTCTGGACCTGCTGTCCTCTCTCTGGTCCGTCTTAAAGGGTTTGTTTTCCTGAATCATCTTCTGGTCCAATTCTCTACAGTCCGACCCGGTACCTGGTTCTGGTTCTGCAGGGTCCAGAGAGTCTCTACCCGTTTGGATCATGGAGGTTCGTTTTGTAATCGAAGCTTACAGTTTATGTTGGACACATTGCACTGGTTCCACTGGTTCCACTGGTTCTGCTGGTTCCACTGGTTCTGCTGGTTCCACTGGTCTCACTGGTTTCAGATTTGCTTCCACATGTTGACATTAAAATGATTAGATTTTATTTTATTGAATCGTTTTTGAAGAACTGTCATCGGTTCAGAACCGACTGGAGTTCTGGTCGGGTTCTGGTCAGACCAGATCATCAGACTGAATTTATTTAATAAAGTTACATTAAGAACCCGGTCAGAACCATAAACCCTCCACTGGCTCCGCCCCCTCAGTGACATCAGTTACCAGGCAACCAGCCCTCACAATGGGGTCTCTGTTACCATGGTAACCACTCTGTTTTCAGTTTGTTTCTCCTCTTCATCTTCATCAGGTTCCTCCTCTTCCTCACCAGCAGATGGGTCCATTATGAATCTCACTGGTAATGGAACCAGAACCAGTGTGATTTTCTCTGGGTCCAGTTTGGTTCTGACCAACCAGAACCGTCTATGAGATCCAGATTAACTCTGGAGGTTCTGATGGTTCTACAGAGAAATGGACCGGTCCTCATGTTCTCCAGAACCTCTCTAACAGAACCTGTTAAACTGAGAGAAACCAGGTCCATCAGAACCAGACCTGTTGGTATCAGAACCTCTGAGGATGTGCCCCAGAACCAGAACCTTGTGCTGGTTCTGTCAGTAGGTCCAGTTAAATAAATCATATCCTGGCTCTAATATTCAAAATGCAAATAAATAGAAACTGTAAAACACAAGATCCGACCAATCATGTCGCGGCGCTCGAACCACCGGCCAATCAGAATCCAGGTTCTGGTTCTGGTCTGGTTCTGGTTCTGGATTCAGGTCTTCGATGTTCTGAGGTTTTGGTTCTGATCCGTTAGCGTGTTGCCGGCTCTGATCTGGGCCGAACCAGAACCTGACCGTCTGGTTCTGTCTGTGCAGAAGTACCGTTACCATGACGACAAGACGCCGCCTGTGGACCCCAGTCCGGGTCACATGACCCACAGCGCCGAGCCGAGCCACGCCCACCTGGACGGATACACACACCCTGCTGCTCTCACCGTAGGTACCAACAGACTACAGTACCCACAATGCACCTGGCAGACAGGCTGCAGCTCTGATTACCAATCAATGAACAACCTGCTGATTTTGGTCTCTAGTGATTTTTTGTTTCAACACTGAATTGATATTAACTGGAAACATGCAGACTGACCTGGTCATCAGTCTCACTGCAGAGCAGAGGACAGAGGCTGGTTCAGACCTTTAAGGTGGATAAGATGGACTTCACATCATCAACTGTTGGTCCTTCAGGAGCTTGTTTGGATCAGAACCAGTTTGGATCAGAACCAGTTTGGATCATCATCGTACAGAAAGATAACCAAATTAGTTTCAGTGCATCCAAAGACAGAGACTAATAAACACCAGAACACCTGGGTGGACCGAGGCCTGAGGCAGCAGCCACAGGAGGCGCTAGAGAGCAACATGAGGGTGATGATTAAACCAAACTGATCTGACCCCGGGTCAGTGGGGTCATGGAAACCTCATGAGAAGAAACTTCTGGAAACAGAAACAGCAAAGCAGCAACTGGCTCATCGAATCTGCCTGAAGGAGGCTAGGGGGGCAGGAAGGGGCAGGAAGGCAGTGAGACGGGGCTTCAGGGACTCTGGATTTGTTCTGGGTTTTAGGTGAGGTAAAGGTCCAGTTGAAGCTCTGGGTGGTTCTGATCCAGTAGGCCTGTAATGAGGAGCAGAGGATGTTGGTATCAGACCTGCAGCTGGTTTCCTGCAGGAAGATCAGCAGGTCAGAGGTCAGATCTACAGTAGATCCATGCTCACATTAATATTCACACTGCTGTTATCAGAGCTGCTGCTATAATCACAAACTCTCTCTCTCTCTCCGTAGCGTGGCTCGCCCGTTTTGCTCAGCCGTCTCCATGGTAACGCCAAGAAAGGCAGAAGGGGGGGCTGTTACCATGGCAACTGCATTAGCCTCTAAGCTTCTAAAATCTTTTAGTGAGAATTTCTCTCTCTCTCTCTGCCTCGCTCGCCCTGCTGAGTGACATCACAGAGGGGAGGGGATTCCTTCAGAGGGGAGAGAGAGATGGACCGCCTCTCTCTCTCTCTCTCTCTCTCTGCAGGACTCTGTCGCTCCTCTTCCTCCTGCAGGAGTCTCTCCTCCTCCTCTTCCTCTCTGAGCGAGGGACGATGTCCCCTCCGTCCATCATGTCTCTGCTCTTTGTTGACGCGTCCAGGACCCGATCCGTACCGAGCTGAGCGTCTCGGTTAATAATTCATCTGTCCCTCATCGCCGTCCTTATGTAAGCACCGACCTGAAGACGGGAGGAGGGACAGGAGGACGGACACTCTGAGGGAGACATCGTTTGGGTCTGAGGGACACCCAGAGACATCCTGAGGGACATCCAGAGACACTCTGAGACATCCTGAGGACCAGGCGGAGACACAGGGAGGGATTTTTGTGTCCGTCTGGTACGCCAAGAAGATGGGAAGAAGATTCATCAACAACGTGAGGAGAGCAAAGAGACACAGGCAGAGGATGATGGTAGGAACCGATTGGTCCGCTGGGGTCTGCTGGCTCCTGATTGGTCCTCAGGGAGGGGCAGGGCCTGCTGGGGCCAATCAGGGCTGGAGGAGTTACTGCGACCCTTAGGGTGAAGAAGATGGAGGTTCAGGACCTTCTGGTGGTTCTGATCCAGATGGTTACTGGTTCTGATGAAGACGGGTTGGTGGTTCTGATCCAGAGTGGCTCTGGGCCGATCGGTTCTCCAGAGTTCTGCTATTGATTATTGGACTCGGGTCCAAACAGAGACGTTTCCAGAACCTTCTGGGCTCCTTCCCTCTGGTTTTAAGGTTTGGACCTTCCTCCAGCTCGGTACCGTTTGGACCTGCAGTGTCCACCAGTAGGTGAGGGTGACGGCGCCCCCTGCTGGTGGACCCAGAGCTCCTCAGGTTGGTTGACCTGAAGGTACCAGAGTAGAGGGGGCGGTGGCCTCTGATTGGATCATGACAGGAAGTGATGTAATCGTCCTCAGAGGGAGAGCTGGTTACCATGGCTACAGCCACAGTCGCCTCGGTAACCGGTCTCCTGAGGCAGCAGCAGCTGTTACCATGGAGTTGCCATGGAGACGGGCAGCAGAAATTCAACTGTTTTTTTTCTGCTTGATTTTCCAGATGAACGGATCAGAAGGAGAGCTGGAGTATGAAGAGATCACTCTGGAGAGGGTGAGGATACAATCTGATAATATAGATCTATACTATCTACACTGATACTATAGGTCTATACTGTAGATCTAGATCACTCTGGAGAGGGTGAGGATGAACAGCTTCTATTAGACATAGATCTATACTATAGATCTATATCACTCAGGGGAGGGTGAGGATACACTCTGATACTATAGGTCTATAGTATAGACCTATATCACTCTGGAGAGGGTGAGGATGAGCAGCTTCTATTACACATAGATCTATACTATAGATCTATAGTATAGATCTACATCACTCTAGAGGGTGAGGATGAGCAGTTTCTATTAGACATAGATATATACTATCTACACTCTGATAATATAGATCTATACTATAGACCTATATCACTCTGGAGAGGGTGAGGAAGAGCAGCTTCTATTATACATATTATAGACTTATATCACACTGGAGAGAGTGAGGATACACTCTGATAATATAGATCTATTCTATAGACCCACATCACTCTGGAGAGGATGAGGAGGGGCAGCTTCTAATATACATAGATCTATAGTATGGATCTATACTATAGACCTATATCACTCTGGAGAGGGTGAGTATACATTCTGATACTATAGATCTATAGTATAGATCTACATCACTCTGGAGAGGGTGAGGAAGAGCAGCTTCTATTATACATAGATCTAACAATTACACGTAGATCTATACTGATAAATCGTACGTCTACACTGTAACAGCTGGTTCTGTTCTGTACCACGTAGATCTATGTTGTTCCAGAACCTTCTGGTCCATAAATATCCTCATCGGTTCTGTTTTTAGAACCAGGTTATATTTAGCTGCTGTCGCCTCACTGATCAAACAGAACCGGGACCATCAGAACCTGGTGTGGTCCAGCTGGTTCTATCAGAACCGGGTCCATCAGAACCTCTCCCTCTCCAGGGGACCTCTGGACTGGGCTTCAGCATCGCGGGCGGAACCGACAACCCGCACATCGGAGACGACCCGTCCATCTTCATCACCAAGATCATCGCAGGAGGAGCCGCCGCCCAAGATGGCCGCCTCAGGTACCGGTTCTGACCCGAACGGGTCGTTATGGCTGCTCTACTGCTGAGAGACGGGAAGTTATTAGAATTTATCGATTTGATTCCCTATCAATATATTGATGTTTAGGAAATAAACAGGTTGATCTGATTCAAACTAAAAGTTTAAACAATAAGAATCAAATAAACATTTTAACATATTTTATCCTGTTAATATAAGAAACAATCATTGATACTTTATTTAATCTGCCAATAAATATTAATATGAGATTATTTATTGATTATTGATTCATTAAAGCTCCAACGTTACAATATTAACCAGTTTAATGTTTCCTGCTCGTCACTATGGAGACGCGCCAACCTCCGCCCCCAGGGTTAGGTTCTGGTTCTGACCGGTCCGAGGTGAACGACAGCATCGTGTTCGTGAACGACGTGGACGTCCGGGAAGTCTCTCACTCATTGGCTGTGGAGGCGCTGAAGGAGGCGGGGCCTGTGGTCCGACTACGTGCTGCGGCGCCGACCGCCCAGCGAACGCATCGCTCAGGTCAAGCTGCTGAAGGGACCCAAAGGTGAGCAGAACCAACAGAACCTTCTACAGTTAAGATACTTTAGCTGGTTCTGGTTCTGTCTGCATCCAGAACCAGAATATAAGAAGCAGCATTCAGAATCTATGCACCATAAATCTGGAACAAACGTTCAGAAAACTGAACAAGAGCTGAAACGCTGAGTCATGAGGTTAGTTGGTCAAGATGGAGGTAAAGAAACTGGGTTTAAAGATGAACAGTAGAAACAACAAGCAGCAGGAGAAACTAAACACATCATCACAAACTGACAGCTTCATGAAGACATGATGAAGGAAACAGGAAACACAGGGAGACACAGGAGACAGGTGAAGCCAAACATGTTGGATAATCATTGGAAGGAGAAACACAAGGTCTAAACCAACCAAACCCACATCCAGACTGAACCCTCAGCCTGGTTGGAGCTGCTCTGATTTGATTATTCTGGTCTGGTTTATCCACCTTACTGGTTCCAGAACCAGCTAAACTTTGAATAAGCCAGGTGACCTTTGAACCCATCCAGGTTCTGATGTTACTGGGAAATGATTATGGGTCTGTCTTCAGGCGCCACCAGAAGCAGCAACATGTTGATGTTCTCTAATAATCTGACCAAAGTTAGCTTGTAGCAGCAGGTGGGACTTGAAATTGCTAATGCAGGTAGCTAGCTATGCTAATGTGGATAGCTAGCTATGCTAATGCATGTAGCTAACTATGCTAATGCGAGTAGCTAGCTATGCTAATGCGGGTAGCTAGCTATGCTAATGCATGTAGCTAACTATGTTAATGCGGGTAGCTAGCTATGCTAGTGCGGGTAGCTAGCTATGCTAGTGCAGGTAGCCAGCTATGCTAGTGCGTGAAGCTAGCTAGCATAGCATAGCATAGCTACACACACTAGCAGGTTATTAGCAAATAACCTGCTATGCTAGTGCAGGTTATTTGCTGCCGTTTCTCCAAGTCTCCATTCCTCCCCGCAATAGCTGTAGTTGTAAAACAATATTGCCGCATTCAAGCTTTGTTAGCTGTAGTTCCCTCATATTTTAGAACCTAAAAGCTCTGTAATGCCGGTTAGCGAGATGCTAACATGTAAACAAATGGCGGTTCCGGTTTGCGGCGGAAGTCCCGCCCATATATCACTCAAAGCCTCATGGGGTCTAGGAATGAGGTGGATTAAGTTTCATCACTTCTCTTAAAAACACATAAAGGAAAGGTTTACTTTTAAAAATATATATATTTTTTTACTTTATGTTTTAATAATAACTCACCTGGTTTCTCTCTCTACCTGGTTCTGGTTCCGGTCGGTCCAGGTCTGGGCTTCAGCATCGCGGGCGGCGTGGGGAACCAGCACGTTCCTGGAGACAACAGCATCTACGTCACTAAGATCATCGATGGCGGCGCGGCGCATCGGGACGGCCGGCTGCAGATCGGGGATAAGATCCTGGCTGTAAGTGGACCGGTTCTGGTTCTGGAGGCCCAGCGGTCCGAGTGTTCAGTAGTAACGGTGGCGCCCCCTGCAGGTGAACCACATGTCTCTGGAGGACGTCCTGCATGAGGACGCCGTGGCGGCGCTGAAGAACACCGGGGATGTGGTGTACCTGAAGGTGGCCACGCCCACCGCCCCGTTCGGCCAGCAGGGGGAGCGCTACAGTCCACCGGACCTCACCAGCGGTAGGTAGAACCGGTTCTGGTCGGGTTCTGGCCCACTGGTCCTCACCAGGTGTGAGTTCTGGTTCTGCTGGTTCTCAGACTCTCTCCCTGCAGCCTACATGGATCCAGACTACCTCTGCGATTACCCAGCAGCCCCTGGCGCCGCCGTCGCCCCGGCGATACTCGCCGCTGCCCCGCGGCATCATGGGAGAAGAGGAATACTCCAGGGAGCCGCGGCGCGTCGGCATCCAGCGGGGCCACCGGGCTGGGCTTCAACATCGTGGGGGGGGAAGATGGAGAAGGAATCTTCAATCCTGGCAGGAGGACCAGCCGACCTGAGCGGCGAGCTGAGGAAGGGAGACCAGATCCTGAGCGTGAGTATCACTTTAAGAGTGGGGGGGGGCAGATCCTGAGGGGCAGTATCACTTTAAGAGAGGGGGGGCAGATCCTGAGTGTGAGTATCACTTAAGAGAGGGGGGGGGCAGATCCTGAGGGGGAGTATCACTTTAAGAGAGGGTCTGCTGAGACCCTGCTGCAGGTCATGGTCAGAAACCAGGTCCATAGACAGTGGCTGTACTGAGCCCCCTGCTGGTAGGACAGTGGTACTGACCACTAACCTGTCCAACACCTGTCCTCTGTCTCTCTCTGTCCAGGTGAACGGGGTGGACCTGCGGGTTCGCCACACATGAACAGGCAGCAGCAGCTCTGAAGAACGCCGGCCAGACGGTGACCATCGTAGCTCAGTACAGACCAGAGGGTGAGCAGCTCAGGAACACAACATGCTGTTAGCGTGTTAATGACAAACATGCTAAGCAGCGCATGCTATTAGCATGCTCACTGGCTCAACACACTCTACTTCCTGTTTCCTGTCTAGAGTACAGCCGTTTGAGGCCAAGATCCACGACCTGAGAGAGCAAATGATGAACAGCTCATCAGGCAGCCTGAGAGCCAATCGCAGCTTCTATGTCAGGTAGCTAACCCCTACATGTTAGCCACCATGTTAGCCAACATATTAGCCACCATGTTAGCTACCATGTTTGCTACCTTAGCAGGAAGCAGAGTTGATGTTGCTCTTCATGCTGTCACCCCTTGTTGCCCCCTGTTGCCCCTTGTTGCCCCCTGTTGCCCCTTGTTGCCCTCTGTTCCGTTGCAGAGCCCTGTTTGACTACGACAAGCAGTGGGACTGCGGCGTTCTGTCTCAGGCTCTGGACTTTAACTTCGGGGAGGTTCTGCATGTGATGGATAGCGCTGACGATGAGTGGTGGCAGGCAAGAAGGCTCAACCAGCAGGGGGAGCTAGAGGAGCTGGGATACATCCCCTCCAAGCACAGGCTAGTTGACCTGCTGACCTCTATCTGTAGAGCTAATAGTCGCTGCTATAGCTACAGCTAATGGACATTGCTATAGCTGCAGCTAACAGCTGCTGCTATAGCTACCGCTAATGGTAGCAGCTATAGCTAGAGCTAGTGCAGCTAGCTGTTGTAGCTGCTAACTGTTCCTGTTTGTGTTTCAGGGTGGAGAGGAAGGAGTGGTCCCGCATGAAGAGTAAAGGTACAGTCCCACTATTTATCTAATAATAGATGTTAACATGAAACTGAACCAAAGTTTAATGATCATCATTAATAACTGATGTGGAACCAAACAGACCATCATCAACCATCATTCAGCTTCATAGTCAGAGACAAAAAGCTTCATATTCATATTGACACAATAACAGATGGAAAGACATCTGTAACGACTCTAGAGCTGCAGCTACTGCTGGGAAGGGTCAAAGGTCACCTCCAGACCACCTGCTGTCCATCAGCCTCCAGATAGAACAACAGGAAACATCTCTCTGTAAACAAGATGGCCGCCAGACTGAGGTCAGCACCAAGGCCCTGTAATGGCCTAGTCAAAGTCCAGACCTCAGCCTGATTGAAATGTAACACTGGGAGTTGATCAGAACTTTTAATGATCTAAAGAGAGAGATGACCGGACCAGAACTGGACCAGAACCAGACCAGAACTGGACCAGAACTGGACCAGAACTCCTCTATGATTGAAGACTCCCGTCAGAGGTTCTGCTGGGTGGTTCTCCAGACCAGTGGACCGGGTCGTGGTCTCGGCTCTAATCAGAACCGTTCTGCCTTCTGTTCTCATCTGTCTGTGTTTCTGTTCCAGGGAGAGACGGTTTCATCCACAGCTATGAACTCGTCACTCAGATTGAAGGTCAGTACCAGCAGAACCTTTGACCCTACTCACTGATAACTGGACCAGAACCAGAACCAGAGGTTCCTCTGACCACCAGACACACTGACCTGCTTCAGGAAACCTTTCCACTGGGTTTCCTCATAGGGGTTAAAGGTCAGAAAGGTTTCCAGGTCAGGAGAACCGGGTCGTTGTTCTGAGGTCGGGGTGTTCGGTCCGTCCTCCAGAGACAAACTGCCTGGTTCAGTTAATCCTGGACCAACTGGTGGCTCGTTAGCTGCTGCTGAACTTTGACCTCCTGCAGGATGAACGGGACCCTCCTGGTCTGAGGTGAAGAGTCCAGCGAGGAGCTGTGACCTTCATGACCTGCTGAAGGTCACCAGATGAACATGTTGTTCCTGGTTTCTCCTCAGCCGAACTTTGACCTCCATTGACCTTGTAGCTGATTGGTTCCTGGTTTAGTACCAGACCGTCTCCTGGAGACGCCGGCGGTCCGTACCCTAACCGCTGTCCGTCTGTCCCCAGTGGACTACGCCCGTCCCGTCATCATCCTGGGTCCCACCAAAGACCGGTCAACGACGACCTGCTGTCTG
This sequence comes from Poeciliopsis prolifica, assembly GCF_027474105.1. Classification (NCBI taxonomy): domain Eukaryota; kingdom Metazoa; phylum Chordata; class Actinopteri; order Cyprinodontiformes; family Poeciliidae; genus Poeciliopsis; species Poeciliopsis prolifica. The sequence continues at coordinate 187,560 of NW_026562503.1, read as the reverse complement.
AGTATCCGGACAAGTTCGGCTCCTGCGTTCCCCGTAAGTCCTGATGATGTCATCACGCTGACAGACAGGAAGTGTGACATCACGTCCCGTCTCCGCCCACAGACACCACCCGTCCCCGCAGGGACTACGAGATGGACGGGCGGGACTACCACTTTGTGTCGTCACGGGAACAGATGGAGCGGGACATCCAGTCGCACCGCTTCATCGAGGCGGGACAATACAACAACCACCTGTACGGACGTCGGTGCAGAGCGTCCGGCAGGTGGCTGAGCAGGTGAGACACGGAGGACAGGTGAGACATGGAGGACAGGGGAGACACAGAGGACAGGGGAGACACAAAGGACAGGTGAGACATGGAGGACAGGTGAGACAGGGACAGGTAGACGGTTGGACAGGTCGATGATGAGTTAATAAACTAGTGAAGTGAAGCATCATCTGCATAGAGAAGATCTTAGATTGTCTCAGCCAATGAGAGATCAGTGGATGGATTTAAGGGGACGGCAGCGTTTAATATGTAGAAATAGAATGTATAGAAGCTGCTGTCCTGATGTTTACCACAGCATGACCTCCTGACCCCTGAAGCTCCATTAGCCTCTAACTGGCTTAGCTGTGGCTAACTGTCACCCCCTGCTGTTCCAGGGGAAGCATTGCATTCTGGATGTTTCAGCCAACGCTGTGAGGCGTCTGCAGGCGGCTCACCTGCATCCCATCGCCATCTTCATCCGGCCGCGCTCCCTGGAGAACATCCTGTAAGACACGCTTCACCTATCTGACCTTTACCTGAGCTGTAACTGAGCTGTCTGTAGACCCGGTCAGGACCAGACCGGGTCCTGGACCCGTCCTGTTCCTCTGTCCTGAATCGTCTCTGTTTGTCTTCAGGGACCTGAACAAGCGTCTCTCGGAGGATCAGGCCCGGAAAGCTCTGGACCGAGCCGTCAAGCTGGAGCAGGACTTCCTGGAGTGTTTCACAGGTAAGAACACCTGAGGACCTGGACCAATCAGAGCCAGCCTGTCTGTAACCGACCAATCAGAGCCAGCCTGTCTGTAACCGACCAATCAGAGCCTTCCTGTCTGTAACCGACCAATCAGAGCCAGCCTGTCTGTAACCGACCAATCAGAGCCAGCCTGTCTGTAACCGACCAATCAGAGCCTTCCTGTCTGTAACCGACCAATCAGAGCCAGCCTGTCTGTAACCGACCAATCAGAGCCAGCCTGTCTGTAACCGACCAATCAGAGCCTTCCTGTGTGTCTCCTCAGCCGTTGCCCAGGGCGACAGCTTCGATGAGGTGTACCTGCAGGTGAAGCTGGTCATCGAGGAGCAGAGTGGACCGTACATCTGGGTTCCTGCCCGGGACAGACTCTGATTGGCTGTCTCCGTGGCAACCATCCTCACCTCCTCCCGCTGCTGTGGGCGGAGCCTCAAGAGAGACTGCTGTAACCATGGCGACCACGTCCTGTCCAGAGACAAATAATCCTGAGAGAATCAGAGACTCTAGAACCAGAACCAGAACCAGAACACAGTATTTATAGAAACATTTATTTATATTATTTATTAAGACTTTCTGTGACGTGGCAGTGGAGTGTGTGTGTGTGTGTGTGTGTGTGTGTGTGTGTGTGTGTTTGACTGTGTGTGTTAGACGGGGTGTGTGTGTGTGTGTGTGTTTGACTGTGTGTGTGTGCGTGTGTGTGTGTGTGCGTGTGTGTGTGTGTGTGTGTGTGTGCATACAGACGTGTGTGACTGTAAATAAACCACGGGGCTCAAACACACGGTCTATTCAGGGCTTAAACTATCAACCACTGGACTACAACTCCCACAATCCTCCTCTTCAGGACTACAACTCCCTCAGCTCTCCTGTCAGCCGGCCCAAGGCAGAAACAACCTAAACCAATCCAGTCAGAAATGAAACTTATATCTTATTGTTGAGAAAAAGAGAATTTTAATCAATTTTATTAAAACTGAATATTTGTTCCAATTAAACTTTATTTTATGTTTTCCTCAGAGAAAGATTTAAAACTTAGTTTTAGTTTGCTTTGTAAAACATTCTCAATCCTCCTCTGCATGGACGACATTTCTACCACAGATTCAGTTTTATATCAACAACCCTTTTAGTTTTTGGACTCCAACCCTCTGATCCTGTTTGGACTCTAACTCCCATGATGCCGTTCTGTTCAGGCTGAAGGTCTCCATGATCTGAGCATCACATTTCTCAGCTGCTCCATCCTGCATCACACAGGACTACATTACCCAGAGTTCTCTGCTCCATGGAACCTGCTGGCTCAGCTGAAGACATGGGGACCAAACTGGACTCAACAAGAACCTTAATGGTTCTGCTGCTGGAACGGGTCAGATGGAAGATGATGAGGAGGTAAAAACTCCTTACAGAGACGCAGAGACACACCTGGACACAGAGACACACCTGGACACCCCAAGACGCACCTGGACACGCAGAGACACACCTGGCCCAGAAGAGGCTGCTGGACTCAAAGCTTCTTGTAAAAACAGAAAAAATAGTTATTAATTAAATTCAAATATTTAAATAAATTCCTTATAAAACTGAATATTGGTTCCGACTCAGTGCTGAATAGAACCACCAGAACCAGCAGAACCACCAGAACCAGCAGAACCCACTCTAACCCTAACTTGGCAGGTGACAGTTTGTCTCCCCCTGCTGGCAGACATAGTCATTGCACCAATGCTGTGACGTCATCAGTTCCTCCATGTTTTCCTTTTATCAGATCTTCTTCTGTGGTTCTGATGATTTAATGTCTGTTTTTTCTTCCAGAACATTTTAGGCTGTTTGGTTTCATGATTCTTGTTTATTTCGGTTCTGTTGCCATCAGGTGATGATGGCGTCCAGCTGTCTGTCCATAGTTCATCCATCAGGGTTCTGGTTCAGTGATGCTAACACTGGCTATGCTAACATAAGTTATGCTAACACTGGCTATGCTAACACTAGCTATGCTAACATGAGTTATGCTAACACTAGCTATGCTAACATGAGTTTATGCTAACACTAGCTATGCTAACATGAGTTATGCTAACACTAGCTATGCTAACATGAGTTATGCTAACACTGCTCAGGTTGTCATGGCAACACATTGGACCAAAATGCCTCATCCTTTCAGTCTGTATATGTATTTAATACCAGAACTCTCTGGATGGTTTTTATCAAAATGTTCTTTATTATCTAGTTTTATTTTCATCTCCAGGTTTCGTTTCATTGCAGCTTCATGAACTTTTATTATTTTTATATTCTGGATGTTTTCTGTTCAGATTTCAGTAAAACTTTAATGTTTTAAACAGAACAAAGTTCACAGCAACATGAGACTAAAACTCATTTCATTGGATGATTCAGATGTTTATTCATTTATGTGCAAAACGTCTGAATGAAGCTTCATGAATATTTAATCTGCTTAGTTTTTATTGAACCTGTTGATCCTCAGAGACACTAAAGACTGAAAGATGGAGGAAATGGAGGTCAAGAGGTCACATGATCCAGACTGAGAGGTCAACACTGTATGTCTGTGTGTGTTATCTATCAGTGTGTGTATCAGTGTGTGTAGGTGTGTGTGTGTGTATCAGTGTGTGTATCAGTGTGTGTAGGTGTGTGTGTGTGTATCTATCAGTGTGTGTGTGTGTATCAGTGTGTGTAGGTGTGTGTGTGCCGGATGCTCCACACGTCTCCGTTCAGAGCGTTCGCCGCCCCCTGCAGGGTCCAGGTGAACAGAGCCAGCTGCCGTCTGAAGCGGTTCTCGTTGAAGTGTCCGGGGTCAGAGGTCAGCAGGGTCAGATGCTCGGTGAGCGCGCTCAGAGTGTGGTTGCCCCGCCCATGGATCACATGACGAAACGGCGTCTCCATGGCCGACACGTACTGAGACAGGAAGTAGTACTCCACCTGGAGGCAGAGGGGAAAGGTCAGAGGTCATACATCTGTTGTGATGAACTGCTGATAAACATGATGATGCTGATGTCATCATGCTGATGTCATCATGCTGAGTCGTCTGGGTAACGACTGATGCTGAGATTTCAGGTCTCATGATCACAATGAATTTCAGCCTTTAATCAGATCTGATTGATTTTGCTGCTGATGGAGCCTCAGATTCACCCAGAAACCTAACCCTGACCCCTGACCCCTAACCTTTACCCTAAACCTAACGCATTAATTTCTGTTGATCAGTATCACGATGCCTAAAGTCTGAGTCCTGGACGGTCGATCAATCGTTCTAATAGAGAGAAAGATAATCAATATTTTCATGTTTTGAAGGTCGTTGATCACAAGGAGTTAATTTTTTTAAAATGACCAAAAAAAGATTAAAGTGGATCAAATATCTGCACTAAAAACAGGAAGAGAAGAAACTAACAAAACTAGTTTGTAGATACTTTCTAATAGATAATGATCCATTGTTTAAATTGTATTTCCAGATATTTTATTAGATAATTACATAGAAAGACAAGAGTTCATATGTAAAATATTATTTTTATTCTCTAACGTTGCTTCAGCTGCACCTCCTAGAGCAGCCAAGGTGTTGAGGGGATCCGTTTTGGTGGTCTCAGGATTGCATCTCTGCTTTTTGCGGATGATGTGGTCCTATTGGCTTCATCAGGTCATGATCTGCAGCTCTCACTGGAGCGGTTCACAGCCGAGTGTGAAGCGGCCGGGATGAGGATCAGGGCCTCCAAGTCTGAGACTATGGTCTTGAGGAAAAGGTAGAGTGCCTTCTCTGGGTCGAGGGAGATGTCCTGCCTCAAGTGGAGGAGTTCAAGTATCTCAGGATCTTGTTCACGAATGAGGGAAGAAGGGAGTGGGAGATCGACAGGCTGATTGGTACAACGTCTGTAATGAAGCGGTGCTGTACCGGTCCATCATGGTGAAGAGAGAGCTGAGTCAAAAAGCGAAGCTCTTGATTTACCGGTCGATCTACGTTCCTACTCTCATCTATGGTCATGAGCTTTGGGTCATGACTAAAAGAACGAGATCGCGGATACAAGCGGCTGAAATGAGTTTCCTCTAAGGCACAAACAAACTCAGCAGCTGCTCAGGATCCCAAAGCCACTGAGGGCCCAGAGTGGAGCTGATTATTTTATTTAGTAATAATTTCTGTGATTATAATAACAACAATACACAATTTCATCATTCAGTGATTTGTTTTTACAATAATATAAATTTGATAATGTATGTAGAAATGCAGTTACAATCATCTCATCATCATCATCACATCATTGATAAAAAAATAAATAAATAAATTGCTCTTGGTTCCCCTGGTGGCCGCAGTAGGTACTGCATGCCTTGCTGGTATCATTAGCTGCAGCCAAACGACCAAAGGTCAGAGGTTAAGTTAGCAAAACTAAAAAAGGATTTATCCTTCAGGGAGGAAGAACAGAAAGAGCCAAGATAAGATTTGTTTAATAAGCCTTTATAATGTTATATAATGTATATAATATAATGTAATAGATTCGTGAAGATGCTAACAGAAATGACCTTGACGACCCGGACCGGTCCAGTCACTGAACCAGACCCGTCCAGTCACTGAACCAGACCCGTCCAGTTCTACAACATTTAAGCTGCATCTTTTAAACGTTAATGAGTTGATTCTCCTGGTGGATCTGAATATTTCTGAGCTATTTTGGCTCAAACTGTTTGATATGAATAATTAAAACTCATCATGTCTGATTTTGTCCAGCTGAATGTTGAGACGTCAGGCTGCAGCTGCTGCAGCCTGACGTCTCAACAGCAAACATTTGCTGTTTGCTGCTGAGAAAATCATTTGGAGGCTCAGAACCGACCCAGTACCAGAACCGACCCGGTACCGGTCCACATTCCAGGGCAGAAAGACTCTCCTGATATAAATGACATTTTAGCTATTGGAGCTGAAGAGAAATGAATTGAATGTGTTTCTGCAGCGATTGCAGTTTTCTGGCCGATTCCTGGTTCCGACCTTTGACCTGCTGATTTTGGCTCATATGAATTTATTGAGTCTGAAAAGTTTCTGAATGTAGCTGCAAAGTCTCTGAGTTGCTAACAGTGAATATTAGCTCTAAATGTTGAGACTGGCCTGGTCTGTCAGTCCAACTGTCTCTGCAGAAGGACAGAGATGATGGACATCATGATGGACATCAGATCAGCTTCAGATCAGCTTCACATGTCAGGATCTGCCGAACACGATGCCCCAAAATGAAGGAAATCGGCTCCCAGAAATCAACGGGTCCATAAATCAGATGGTCAATAAATATATCTCATTATCCATGTAATAAGTTTCAGACTGTTGATTGCAACACGTCCACATTATTAGCATAAGTAGACATTTAGCTTTGGGCTTCATGGAGGCTTGGACTGTATCTGCTGCAATAAGTCCATGGAAAACCAGATGCAGCTGAAATGCAGTTACAAACAACAAGATTCAGGTGAAGCTATGAAAACTGAGGAGGATCTATTGAGTTCCCACATCATCATCATTATCATCATCACCTCCAGCAGTTCATTTAACAAACTGAATCAGGAATAAATCAACATCATCACTCGGAGCATCACTTCTCAGGTTTACACCACATATTCAGTCTCATGCTGAGAAAGCAGCAAACTGAACCAGAACTATATTAAAATGCTCTCATGAGCTAAAACTCAGGCTTACATCACTTCCTAACCGATACTACAAAATAAAATACAGAAAATACAAAAATGTCACCAGTGACATTAACAAACAGAAATGTTTCCCAGTTGGAGACCTGAGAGCTGATTGGACGGTTATAGCGTCCGCCATGTTGAAAGAGGCTAATCTGCTAGCAAGCTAATAGAAATTAATGGACAGAAGTTCATAAAGTGCCGATCTGTGAAGGATTTTAAGTTAATAAATGTCACAATCGCTCACTATCACTATAACTATTAGATATATTAATGAAAAAAATAAAAAACTAAGGGTTAGGGTTATACCCTAGTACCCTAATACTTCAAACTGAGATATTTCACTTAAAATACACAAAATGTGAAAGTCAACAGAGTTTAGTTCATTATAAATGTATTTATATTATAATGGCAACAGAGAGACAGACCGGGGTTCAGTCTGCTGGTTGAACTGGGACCAGTTTGAGACGTCTGGTTAGCCACAGGCTAAAGCTAATGATGATCTAACAATAGAAATACATCCCTGATTCATTCATATTCAGAGAACAATATCTTCACCATATTGGGGCGACTTGGCATCTAAAGACATTGAGGAGATAAACTGTGAAACAAAAGAAAAATCTCTGCAGCTCTGATCTCTATTAACTGATATTATGCAGAGTTATGAATCCTGTCACTGGAGCATCGCTCTAAACTCATATTGATGAGGAAACGGACTGAAACTTTTAAAAATATTTGTAACATTATTATGTTTCTTAACCATGTAAGCCCTAAAACGGGTTTATTTAGCAGATTAATTGAAATAAATACAGTTTTTCAGTGTCTGATGAAAATGTTCTCTGATGGTTTGAAATTCCCAGATTTTTCTTTTAACACCATAAAAGCTTCAAGCTACAAAACAGAGGCTCGTTATGTAAAACATTTTATATCATCCTTAAACTTCTAGTCTACTAATGGTGGGAGATGCAATTTAATTTCTGAGCTTGATAATATTTGCATCTCCTGTCTATTGTCCTGTTGATATAAAACTTATTGCAGTAGCTTAGAGAACAAGAGTCATTATAAAAGGTGAAATCCCTCTAAACTTTTCATGTCTCCAAGTTATGCATATTAATTTCTGAGCATTTTAAAGCAGTATGAATTTTGAGCCTGATAATATTTGTGTAACTGGATCCGATTTGCGTTGTGCTGGTTTTAAATGATCAGGCCGTGATGAATTATAACAGAAGAGCAATTCAACCAGCTTACATTTTCCCAAATTATTCTCCTTCTGGTATGAAACAATACCAGAAGCTCAGAGATCAGGAATGATTGTGTAGAAAAGTGAAATCTTTCCAAACTCTTTATAATAATTTAATGCATTTGTTGTGCATATTTTGGCACAGGAAATTATGGGCTGCCAATATTTTCATGCCCTGTTTTATAAATGAATGATGTCACAACAAAGACAGCAATAAGTGGAACCATCATCAATGTGTCAAGAACCTCCAGCAGAGACAGATTGAACTACTAAAGAGTTAATCTGAGTAAAGTGGGTCTTATGAATATTTCTCACTGTGTTGTGAAATAATGAATGAATGAATGAGAACAAATAATCCACTAACAGGTGAGGAAGGTCCAGCAGTCGCCTCCAAATGATCCTTGTTAGAAAATGCATGTCCTGCAGTTTGAAGATTATGGATCATAATGTTTATATAATGATTATAATGTGTTATTAAATATTGTAGACAATGATATAAATCCTCTGAGCTACTAGAGTCTAGAGTGACTTTCATGTCAGTACGACACTTTGAGCTGATTATAGGTTTTCTCATTAGAAACTCCTTCATTATTAAAACAACACAACATTAAAAAAGTTAGTTTAGCTAAGAAAATGACCAGAGTTGTTAACAATGTTGTTACAAAGAGAATATTTCTCTGTTATTTATAAGTTTGTTTCAGCACTAAATATTCAGAACTGAACACAAAGTCAAGATATTCTGCTCCTAAATTTAACTTGTTATTATCATCTTTAATGTTACCAGTGAAAGTTAAAAGCAGAGGCTCCACTTTGTCCTGTAAAACTGTTTAAACTGCCACTATCAAGATGGCGGCGACTGAAGCAGGACTCAGTTTATATTGGAGCCAGACGTGTATTTCTGGTGTTTGGTCACTAGATGGGGCTGTGGCTCCAGAGTCATTGTTAACATTGTTGCTGTGAATCATGAATAAATGGATTTGTTCATAAATGATTCATCTGACTGGAACAAAGTTTGAATTTGGACAAGAAGAAAATCTTTGGGATCAACTTTATATACGATCAACAGGAAGAACATGAATCACTCAGAACTCATAACAATGGAGCAACGGAGCAACGTTTAACTAGTGCAACTAGTGCAACTAGTGGAGCATTAAAGTGGCTGATATAGAAAACATATTCATGCCTGTTGTCCAATCAGCGAGACATGTCTCACACTGAGACATGTCTCTTCTGTTTTGTTTTTGTAAGTTGTTGAAGTGGGAGAAGAACCTGCAGAAAACAGGAAGGGGCGGGGCTACTGTCAGACTCAGACCTTATATGGAAATGGGACCATTGCTCTCCGGAAGTGTAGGGGGCGCTGTTTCCTATATTATCATATTTTCTTTTGATATGTGTGATATTTTCCACCTTTAGGAAGGATTTTCTCTCTCAGCTGTTGAGACTCTAACTGTGTCTCCTTGCTGCCGGTACCTTCATGATCCTGGTGTTGTAGAACCGGGCCGTGTTCGGTCGTGCAGGTCGCTGTAGTCGACGGCTCTCTGCAGAGTCTCTGCTGCCCGACTGTAATCTCCTCTGGCGCTGAAGAGCCACTGAGGAGAGACGCCTCTGGACTGAGAGACAGACGGACAGGGGGACAGAGGGACAGAGAGACAGAGACAGAGGGACAGAGAGATGGAGGGACAGTGTAGGAGCTTTTTCTCAATTTTCAGTTCAATTTTACAATTTAGACTTTACCTCAAATGATTTAGTTCATTTTTATTTGCTTATTTTCTAGTTGATTTATAATTAGAATGTTTATGTAATTTTAAATACGTTCCTTGGTTAATAATTCACTAAATGAGTTAATTAATTTCAGTTTGGATGTGTTTCATAGTATAGATATGTAGGTTTAGTTAAGTCTTCAGGTTTTTCCTGTCACTAGAGAGAGAACAGTAACAACTGTAACTTGTTAACTTGTTTCTGTATCTGGAAAATGGAATAAAACAAACAAAGAGACACATTTTGACCTTTTTGACCCTTTGTTGGACCAACACAGTGCTCTATAGTGACTATTGGAGTTTATTTCATTTTGCTTTCATCACTTTGAAATTTTGATAGATTAATTTTATTACAAAGTCCAAATTTACATACAAAAGAAAACAAAAATGACTTGAGATTTTTGATTTTGGGAATTTTAGTTTTGGACAAATAGCCAATACAGACACAACCTGTCCTCTACCTGTCCATCTAAAGGACACCATCGTCCTCCTGTTTCTACCTGCAGCTCAGCTGAGTGCTTGTTGAGGTGAGCGCTGAACTGCAGCACCGTCTGAGCGTAGGAAGTGATGCGTAGCGGCAGGATGTGGTCATGGACCAATCGCAGCACCATCCCCCACCAGCTCCGCCAGGCTCCGCCCAGTGACCCCCAGACGACCCCCCAGCACCTCCTGGAGGCGAGGGACGGTGTCCAGCGGCGTGTTGAGGAACGGATAGGCTCTGTCCTGGAGGACGAGACGACAGAGCAGGACAGGTATGTAGACAGGTTCTAGTGGCTCTAGCTCTATGCTTCAGTGACCTGGCAGCCATTATGGTTCTGATGGACCAGAACCGGGCTGTTCTGGGTCCAACCGGTTACTGGACTTTACCTCAGTGAACCTCAGCTCCATGGCAGGAACTCCAGCAAATGCAGTGAAGCTGTAGGCGCCGCTGTTCAGGTAGAGCGGTTTGATGCTGAGGAGAGACGCAGCAGTTAGCCTCTAGCTAGCCTGGAGCTAGCCTGTCGGCCATCTTGTCTAGAGGACTAGAGCTCTGATTGGTTCCTCACATCCTCCAGCTGCCTCCGTCTCTCTCCGCCTGGCTGTAGATGGTCTGACCTGCATGTTTGGGATGCTCCACCTGCAGAGACCCAGGAACAGGAGACACCTGCTGGCTGGATGTGGAACTGCATGCTAGAGTATCTATAGATCAGAGGTGATCAAGTCCTGTAACTATTGATTAGCTGCATCTCTGCTGCAAATCAATCAAACACCTGAATCCCCTCAGCAGAACGAGCTCAGCTGGTAACAAGATGATCATTTGGTTCAGGAACATGCAGAGGGGGGAGGAAGGGGGCTTGAGCCCCTGAACCTCTAAAGGTCTCTGCACGGCCCTGATTGGGTCCAACTTTCAGGGACAAACAGGAAGTGACAGGAGAACTTAGTGCAGGTGAAACTCCTGCACTAAGTTATAATCCCAACATCGTCTGCAGGGAGGAGATGATGTTGAATGATTCTGAATTATAATAATGAATCAAAATAACATTTGTGATCTGAAAAGATCAAGAACTGAAGGAGTCCAGGTACAGATCTCTGTGGATCCCTGTGGATCCTTGTTTCTCGTCTGTAAACTTTTACTGCCTGGTTCACATGGTGAGAGTTTTATGCTTTTTCTCTTTCTGAGGATCTTAAGGATGATTATTGATTATAGATCAGATATCATTGTGTGATGATAATTCAGCTGAATGGAAGAAAACAGAGAGGAATCTACATGTTGATGAAACGGCGGCCATGACAGTCAGAGATTCTGGATCTTTAAATAATCTCATCGTTTCTCATCAGTTTGTTTTTTTCTGAGTTAAAGTTTGAGATTCACTGTCAGGTGAGTTTGAACCAAACACTGTAAAACCAAACCTGTTAGAACCAAAATCATTTATCGTCACGTTTCTGGTTTTTAATCTCTGCAGTTTGAAACGTTTCCTCACCTGTCTGATGGCGGCGTCCAGCAGGTCGACCAGCAGAGGACTGGTGGAGGCCGACAGGTGATCATCACCTGGTGAACAACACATCCTGTTAGCTCTGATTGGCTAAGAGGAACATGAAGCGCTCTGATTGGCTGAGAGCAGCACCAAGCCCTCTGATTGGCTCAGTTACCCATGATAGCCTGATCCAGACTGAAGTAGGCCACGACCTTCAGTGCAGCATGGACAGGTAACCCTGGGGGTCAAAGGTCACAGTCAGACAGAGTTCAGGTCAGCAACAGGCAGAAAGGGATTCTGGGAAAAACCTCGAGCCATTCCGTCGCTCCGACGTTCCCAAAGTCTCCGGCGTCCCAGCTGACGAAGAGGAGACTGCGGCGCGGACTGAAACCTGGAAGAACAGGAAGTTCACCTGGAAGTCCAAACAGGAAGTCCAAACAGGAAGTTCACCTGTCCAGGTGAGCCAGAAACAGGAAGTCCAGGTGAGTCTTACCGTTCTTCACCATGGAGGTGAAGGTTCTGGCCAGCTCCAGCAGGACGGCGGTTCCGACTCCAGACTTCACGGCTCCTGGACCCAGAGAGTCCGCTGGGCTCCCAGTATGACGTACTGGTCTGGGGTCAGAGGTCACTGGTTTACACCTGGGGGCGTCACCTGGCGGTGTGATGATGTCATACCTGGCTCTCGGCCCTCCAGGGAAGAGAAGATGTTGTTGAGCAGAACCGGAGTCATCAGGTTCTGGACCGACAGCCGGACTCTCCGACCAGAACCGAAGTCTGGACCGAGAACGCAGCGGACGTACGGCAGCCGCCCTCTCCAAGATGGCGGACAGGGAGGACCCGACAGCTGGCTGAGGGGGAGAGGAGGGCAGACAGGTAGCAGCTGATCACCTGAGGGGGCGGGGCCTTAATGAGGAGGCGTGTCCTACCTGAGCAGCTTGGCAGCTACAGTAGCGGTGATTGGCAGCGCCGGGATCAGCGGGAGGCCGGAAGACGGGATGGGAGGGAACCGGGAGAGATTGAAGGACGGGAAGCCGGGAGTGAAGGGGTCACCTGACCCCAGGTGCACCTGCAGGGAGAGGAGCTGATTGGTCAGCAGCTCAGGAGAGTCTCAGGTGTCTCTCTCTTACATGTTCAGACACGGCGGTGTGAGCGTTCAGTCCGAGGCGCCGGGGATCCTGCGGCAGGTCGGCGGGGTCAGGGTAGATCAGAGCTCCGCCTCCTCCGTTCCTCTCGGCCAATCGGACCTTCTCAGCGAAGCTGACTCCGCCCCCGACCCGCATCACCACCAGGTGACCGACCACCGACACGCCGACACTCCTCAGCCAGTTGAAATCCTCTGGACGGCCGTAGTGGGCGTAGACCACGCCCCCCTGTGGACAGACAGGTGAGTGGGACTGTGGTTACCATGGAAACCATCACTTCCTGTGCTCCTACCGTGTAATTTCCTGTGGCGCTGTACGGACAGTAATCAGACGGGTTCAGAGGAATCTGTTCAGAAACCAGACCTGCAGAATCCACCAGGTGGAGGGAACTGGTGACGGACCTGCAGAGTTAGGCACCAGGATTAAACCCAAGAAGAAGAAAATGTCCTGAGTCAGCAGATCCTCCACTGATCTCAGAACACCGGACTTTTAAATTATTAAATTTTTACCATTTAAAGTTTTACTTCAATTGATACCAATTTGAAGTTTGTGAAATTAAGATTCTTAAATCATATTTTATAAATAAGTTTAATGAAAGTTTCTGTTAAATATTTAGCTTCAGTTAGTTACAGGAGATAATTAGATGACAGTTTTAATACAATATTTAAAATGTTTCGATTCTAATTGTATAAAATATAAAGCTAATATTTTATTAATCAAAATGTTTCTGTAAAGTTTTTTTCTTTTATTATATGAAGATGTAATTTAATTTTACTGCAGTTTAATTTGTAAAAATTGTTGAGGTAAACTTATTGATTTAATTCAGATTTTATTAAAATAGAATAAATGTCTATTTTCTTATTTCTAACTTCATTTGCATATTAAAAATTTATTATTTATCATATTTTATCATTTTTTAGAAAACAGCAAAGTAACAGGAAATGTTTGTGAATTATCTGCTGCTTCTCCTCATCTGGTTCTGGTTCTGATACAGAGCCAGAACCAGAACCAGAGTGGTTGCTATGGCGACAGCAGGTCTTTAATGTGGTTCAATGATTTATAAGAGACTAAAGGTACACCATGTCATCAAACTCATTTTGACAGGTGCCACGCCCCTTTTACAGGAAGTCCCGCCTTACATTTACTAGGTTTTTTTTCTCACAATCTTTGACCTCTACCCCCCCCCCCGCCCTCACCGCCCTCATTCCCCCCCCCAACACACACACACACACACACACACCTTCCCCCTCCCTCCCTTCCAGATGTCAGGATGTACCCCTCCTTAAATGAACATTTCTTAGACATCTATTATTCTTTGTTTTCTTGAAAACTCCTATTGACTTCTTTTTAAGAGTAATACCAATACAACAACAGTTATTTAATCAAGAAAAATGTATATAATTATATACTATGCCTACTGAAGTTTAAAAAGATCTGGAATGGAGATGTTACTTCTGATTCTGTGCCTGGCCTACGACTGGGGTCTGAGCTGGGGGCTTGATCAATATAGGTACGGTCTATGGGTGCGGGGCCTGTGGGAGAAAACCCTTTGGGGTCGTTCTCAGCCACATCTGGTTTTTCTGTTTTCTGTCTGTTTATTTTTTAAGACAGAAGAAATGTTTTTAGAAAACACCCCCGCTCTCCTCCTGTCATACAATATTAAAACAGGCTTCTGATTTTTACAAGTAAAGCTCCCCAGCTGCACCGCAGGGGGTCAATGCAGAGGGGGAGTGCTAATTGCCTTGTTGTGTGTCTGGGGCAGTCGTGAGGGCAAAAAAAAAAGCCCCTGCCCCCTGCAAATACATACGTCTAAAGAAAACCTGCTATTTAACTACATTATTTATGGTAGTGACTACAAGTTTGTGATTTCTTTCATGCTTTCTCCAAAATAGTAAACGCCGGTTTAAACACATTTGAAACTCATAGATTTTTCTGTAACACTCACTAGTGTGATACATTTCAGTAAATGTTTCTCATTTGTACATGTACTTCTTAAGAATATGTGACTGTTTGTAAGCAGGCCAACGGGAGGTTATTCAAATTAGACTTTTAACTTTCCTTGGTTAAAGAATTTGTCCAGAATTTTCCAAAATTTATCCTCCCATCATTGTAAATGCTACTTTGGTTCCATTTTTTTCCTGCTGCTGAATCAACACTGATCTTCCCAGAGCTTCATGCTTTCTCCAAAATAGTAAACGCCGGTATAAACACATTTGAAACTCATACATTTTTCTCTGTAACACTCGCTAGTGTGAAACATGTCAGTAAGAGTTTCTCATTTGTAAATTTATTTCTTAAGAATATGTGACACTTATTAAACAGACCTTACTGAGACTACTCATATTTAAGTTTTAGCTTTCCCTAGAGTTGAAAGTTTTTTTTCTCTCTTTCTTTCTTTATTTTTTTAACACTGCACAACTACGCTCCGACATGGTAAATTATTTTGTTACCTTTATCATTATCCACTACTTTTGTCTCTAACTTATATGCTGTATGTTTCTCGGCCCAAATGATGCTTTTTTCCTCCATCCATCATTTTACACACTTGAGTGTGTTCAGTAACAAAATATAGTTGTTGAATTTTCCGTTACTGAAGCTTATAAATGATCAATGTAAACTTTCAGTCTGTATTCAGATAGTGAATACAATTTCTATTATCTAGATTGGATGTTTTAATGCATGCACTTGGATTTCTATCGATTTATTGAATAATAGTCTGCGTAAATATTTATCAAACTGAATGGCCATTCAGGTTTCATATAATTTTTTTAGTTTGGTTTTTGTTGCACAACTTCAAATATATGCTGGCTATCAACCAACCATTCAATCAGTGATTTTTTTTTCTTTTTTTTAAAATAACCCCTCTCACATCTTCTGACAACTAGCCCCAAGTTATAATAACATTAACTAAGTTTTGCTAATGGTGCACTTTACCTAAAAACAAATACTAAAAAAATAAAACATACTCACTACACAGCCCTTCTCCCAGAGCTGGTCACAACATGGTGATTGGTTTTATTACTGTTAAAATTATCTACAGCTTTTGTTCCTTGCTTCTCATGATGCTATCTGTTCACTAATGTTCACTAATGTTCACCTCTTGTAAATGATAAGCTTATTAACGAACAATATGAACCATCAGCATGCGTTAAAGAAGATCATATCAGTCAGATGAAGTAAAAATATCATGATACTCAAAGCAATCAAAAATATATTGATCTGAAAGGTAATTTCTCCTTTTCAGGGAGCTTAGACTGAATGAAAGGAATTATTGAAATATACGACAAAATATTTAATTTGCAGAATTCCGATAATAGAACTTCAACTATGAATTGAAAGATTACATTGTATTTATTAACTGAAGATCACTTAATAAATCAGCTGTTAATTAGTCATCATACTATGTAAATGACTAACAAATTTGAACAAACAAGAAACTTGACTACCTCAAGGGATTTCTCACATTGGAGAATCAACTGTCTGATTTTCTTTAGCCCACTAAATTTAACCTTACCAAAGCTCTACAGTAAAGCAAACGGGTACTTAGTTTGAAGCCTGAATCAGATGCCTTCAGACCTTCTGCTGAACCTGGACTTTGGCCGCTCTCAGTGTAAAATAAAACATCAGACTTTTTAAAAAAAAGTCCAAGTGAACATCACTTAATTATCATCAACTAGTTGTTTATACTCATCTTAAACCATTGGCAGGAATCTTTGGATAAAACACACAAACAATTAAAAAAAAAGCTTTATCAGTTAATCTATTTAAATTGAGTCCACGCAACAACTAAAATAAAATAAAAAGTGAACTATCTGAAAGTAGTGAGGATGTTGTGTGCTAAATGTTTAATATTTTAACACGCCCAGCAGACACCACACCATTTCTGCTCAAGCAAACCACAAGGTTTTGAAAAGGACAACTATGTCAAAAAAAAAAAAAAAAAAAAAAAAAATGAGACCGTGTATCTTATTGTATGTAGCAAATATATTGCTGCTGGTGCTGCTGCTGCTGTAGGTAGAAAATAAAAGAAGTTTTTTTGCAGAGAATAATATTCTGGATGAGTTTAAGAACATTCTTTGCCAAAATTACACAGTGTAACTACACTTGTATTTTATATGTTGCAGTAATTGAATCTTTTGAGGCAATTGGTTTGCATAAATTTAAGTAAATCCAACCTATTTTCCTGCTCTACATACTTAGCTAGCAATTTGCCAGTTAGCTTCCCAGTCTGAATTTCTGTGCAACGTCTTTATTCAGTCAACTCTTCTATCCTGTACTCCAATTCTATTCCTGAACTCCGATATTCTACATCCATTTTGTGAATGTTTTGCTTGCTTGTTGATCTTCAGCATGCTCTGAAGGCAGTATCGGGTTTCTCTTACTTTAAACCGCCCAACTTGCACCTGATTGGCACTTTAGCCTTTTGATTCCCTCCCAGTGAGGCGGTGCTTCACAAAGCAAATTGATTGTCAATCTGTTGCTCTCTGCCTGGTGGTTGTTTCAGAAGATGAGGAAACATGGTGACTGAGGTTTACACCCAACTAGCCAGATTATGCAGCTTTTTTTTTTGTAGATAGCGGTCCTAAAACTACATACCTTTAAAATATGAACAAATACGTTCAATTCCTTAATTATTTGATTCATGGTGATACAAGTTTGGTCATTTGGAATGCAACTCAAGGACTGTGGCTTCTTAATGTAAGTATTTCTGCTACTGGACAAGAAACAAGGTTAAAAGATGACAGTTGTATTTACTGAGAGCAAGACTATGTCTAGTTATCAGGACAGACTGAGAGACCTGTAAAACTGCTGGATCCATATGACACAATTATGATCTTAATATGACAGAGGAGGGAACCGGTTATCTGCTCCAACAATGTATTAGCCTTCAAGGAAATCATTTTGGATGCAAAGAGCAGAAATATCTCAACATCAGATTATTATTATTGTTTTTACTCTTATATCAGTGATTTAAAACATTTTTTAAATTTTTGATATCATGCAGTACCATGCAGTACCATGCGGTACCATGCAGTACCATGTGGTCGACCGCAAAGTTGTGCGTGAATGTAAAAGTCAATTATTTTTGTCACCCAAAGAAAATTGTAATGTGTTTATTATGAGTAGGATTAACCGAGCTGAAGGGAAAGAGAAAAGGAGAAATAAATATTCAACGATACAGAATTGACTCAGCAAATATGAACCTAGGAAACTATTGAAACCTTCAAGAATTTTATGTGGCGTAAGATATTTAAGAAAATAATTCTGATTCCATACTCATGAATTTCTTTATCTGGTTGTTATCTCTAAAATACGTTTTTATGTTGAACCCCAGACATCTCACCTCTTTCCCACAGTTTTTTTACACTTTGTTCCACTACTTATAGTCAATGTTTTTAAAAAAAATAAAAAACCCAGTACAGAGTTTGAAGCGATGGAGGAAATTTACGTCAATATGGAACCTGTTGAACAAAGTGCATCTCATCCCACAGGTAAGAACAAAGTTACAGAGAAATATAGTATGTATTTAATTTAATTACATTTTGCTAAGGCTCAGGTTTCTGTTCAGGTTTCTGTTCAGGTTTCTGTTCAGGTAGCAGCAGCTCCAAAGAGAGGCTCTGCCTCGGTGTGGCCGTATCTTTGGGAATCCTGAACGTTTTCCTTTTGACCGAACTCATCGCCCTCAGTGTACACAATGAGTCTTGTTATAGTCATCTTAAAGATGTAAAATGAGTACGTTTTATGTTTCTGTTATAAAAAAAATGTCATTGATTCCTTTCTGAAATCGAACTGATGAATTAGCAAGGGTATAAAAAGAATAAAGCTTGGTGACTCAAAGTGATGCAGAGAGCTGAAACATTACACGATGTTACATGAGTTTGAATTATTTTCAGCAATGCTTGCATTTGCAGCATTTAGGGTAGAATGTCTCCTCTTTTTTTTTTTTCAAACGATTTTCTGTTCAGCGTTACCTCAGTTTAAATTCTACAGCAGATTTTACACCTGATTGGCACTTTTGCCAAAATCATGAAATTATTTTGTAAGTCTTAAGTGAAAATACGATGCAACTTGTTTTTGCAAACACGTTTGTTGATTTTATTTATTTATTTTGTTTCCAGCTCATGACATGACAGCAGATTTTTCTGACATCAGCAACATTCTGACTGAGCAGAACAGCAACAAGTTTCCCTCCGTGAACGCTAACTTCACTGATAACTTCACTGCTAACTTCACTGCTAACTTCACTGATAACTTCACTGCTAACTTCACTGCTAACTTCACTGATAACTTCACTGCTAACTTCACTGCTAACTTCACTGATAACTTCACTGCTAACTTCACTGCTAACTTCACTGATAACTTCACTGCTAACTTCACTGCTAACTTCACTGATAACTTCACTGCTAACTTCACTGCTAACTTCACTGATAACTTCACTGCTAACTTCACTGATAACTTCACTGATAACTTCACTGCTAACTTCACTGCTAACTTCACTGCTAACTTCACTGCTAACTTCACTGATAACTTCACTGCTAACTTCACTGCTAACTTCACTGCTAACTTCACTGCTAACTTCACTGCTAACTTCACTGCTAACTTCACTGATAACTTCACTGCTAACTTCACTGCTAACTTCACTGCTAACTTCACTGATAACTTCACTGATAACTTCACTGCTAACTTCACTGCTAACTTCACTGATAACTTCACTGCTAACTTCACTGCTAACTTCACTGCTAACTTCACTGCTAACTTCACTGATAACTTCACTGCTAACTTCACTGCACTGATAACTTCACTGAAACGGATCTTCCACGAGCTGAAAAGACTTTAAGGTTTGTCAAAACTTTTAAAAACTTTTCCCTTTTGAATTGTAGAGTATAACTACGTAATAACTTTCCTTTTTGGTCTAAACAAATATAATATAATATATCTAAATGAAGACTTTTATTAAAATTTATTAAGTACTCTATCATTTGTGTGCGCTAAAATCCTTCTGTTTTAGACTTTTTAGACTTTGTATACTGTAAATTATGTTGTACAAGATAGTGTGACTCATATCTTTTGCTTCGTAAATAAAAATTAAGATCGTAATTTTTGACAACTGCTTCTTAATATTGCAAGGGATGACCTTTACCAGCTCAGACACCAGGCAATGGTATATGGGAAAATGCACAGTAAATTTTGTAAAGTGTAAATTTTGATGTTACAAAGAAAAACACCAATCTCTGCTTTCATCAACCCCTAAAACATTGCTCATCATTTCTCTTCAGTTGTACAAATTGTAACCTTTCTTAATGTAATTCAGTTGATTTTAAAATGCAAATTTTACGATAGATAATCTAAAGACAGTTTACAAAAAAAAAACCAAAAGTAATTTTCCATTCTACTTATCAAACAGCGCAGCAATTTAAATGTATTATTTAAGTCAGTAAAAAACAAACAAAAGGTTCGGTCAAAAGGAAAACGTTCAGGATTCCCAAAGATACGGCCACACCGAGGCAGAGCCTCTCTTTGGAGCTGCTGCTACCTGAACAGAAACCTGAACAGAAACCTGAACAGAAACCTGAGCCTTAGCAAAATGTAATTAAATTAAATACATACTATATTTCTCTGTAACTTTGTTCTTACCTGTGGGATGAGATGCACTTTGTTCAACAGGTTCCATATTGACGTAAATTTCCTCCATCGCTTCAAAACTCTGTACTGGGTTTTTTTTTTTTTTTTTTTTTTTTTTTTTTTTTAACATTGACTATAAGTAGTGGAGCAAAATGAAAAACTGTGGGAAAGAGGTGAGATGTCTGGGGTTCAACATAAAAACGTATTTTAGAGATAACAGCCAGATAAAGAAATTAATGAGTATGGAATCAGGATTATTTTCTTAATATCTTACGCCACATAAAATTCTTGAAGGTTTCAATAATTTCCTAGGTTCATATTTGCTAACCCTAAACAAGGAACAAAAGCTGTAGATAATTTTAACGGTAAAAAAAAACAATCACCATGTTGTGACCAGCTCTGGGAGAAGGGCTGTGTAGTGAGTATGTTTTATTTTTTTAATATTTGTTTTTAGGTAAAGTGCACCATTAGCAAACTTAGTTAATGTTATTATAACTTGGGGCTAGTTGTCAGAAGATGTGAGAGGGGTTATTTAAAAAAAAAGAAAAAAAAATCACTGATTGAATGGTTGGTTGATAGCCAGCATATATTTGAAGTTGTGCAAAAAAAACCAAACTAAAAAAATTATATGAAACCTGAATGGCCATTCAGTTTGATAAATATTTACGCAGACTATTATTCAATAAATCGATAGAAATCCAAGTGCATGCATTAAAACATCCAATCTAAATATAATTGTATTCACTATCTGAATACAGACTGAAAGTTTACATTGATCATTTATAAGCTTCAGTAACGGAAAATTCAACAACTATATTTTGTTACTGAACACACTCAAGTGTATAAAATGATGGATGGAGGAAAAAAGCATCATTTGGGCCGAGAAACATACAGCATATAAGTTAGAGACAAAAGTAGTGGATAATGATAAAGGTAACAAAATAATTTACCATGTCGGAGCGTAGTTGTGCAGTGTTAAAAAAATAAAGAAAGAAAGAGAGAAAAAAAAAACTTTCAACTCTGGGGAAAGCTAAAACTTAAATATGTAGTCTCAGTAAGGTCTGTTTAATAAGTGTCACATATTCTTAAGAAATAAATTTACAAATGAGAAACTCTTACTGACATGTTTCACACTAGCGAGTGTTACAGAGAAAAATGTATGAGTTTCAAATGTGTTTATACCGGCGTTTACTATTTTGGAGAAAGCATGAAGCTCTGGGAAGATCAGTGTTGATTCAGCAGCAGGAAAAAAATGGAACCAAAGTAGCATTTACAATGATGGGAGGATAAATTTTGGAAAATTCTGGACAAATTCTTTAACCAAGGAAAGTTAAAAGTCTAATTTGAATAACCTCCCGTTGGCCTGCTTACAAACAGTCACATATTCTTAAGAAGTACATGTACAAATGAGAAACATTTACTGAAATGTATCACACTAGTGAGTGTTACAGAAAAATCTATGAGTTTCAAATGTGTTTAAACCGGCGTTTACTATTTTGGAGAAAGCATGAAAGAAATCACAAACTTGTAGTCACTACCATAAATAATGTAGTTAAATAGCAGGTTTTCTTTAGACGTATGTATTTGCAGGGGGCAGGGGCTTTTTTTTTTTGCCCTCACGACTGCCCCAGACACACAACAAGGCAATTAGCACTCCCCCTCTGCATTGACCCCCTGCGGTGCAGCTGGGGAGCTTTACTTGTAAAAAATCAGAAGCCTGTTTTAATATTGTATGACAGGAGGAGAGCGGGGGTGTTTTCTAAAAACATTTCTTCTGTCTTAAAAAAATAAACAGACAGAAAACAGAAAAACCAGATGTGGCTGAGAACGACCCCCAAAGGGTTTTCTCCCACAGGCCCCGCACCCATAGACCGTACCTATATTGATCAAGCCCCCAGCTCAGACCCCAGTCGTAGGCCAGGCACAGAATCAGAAGTAACATCTCCATTCCAGATCTTTTTAAACTTCAGTAGGCATAGTATATAATTATATACATTTTTCTTGATTAAATAACTGTTGTTGTATTGGTATTACTCTTAAAAAGAAGTCAATAGGAGTTTTCAAGAAAACAAAGAATAATAGATGTCTAAGAAATGTTCATTTAAGGAGAGGTACATCCTGACATCTGGAAGGGAGGGAGGGGGAAGGTGTGCGTGTGTGTGTGTGTTGGGGGGGGGGAATGAGGGCGGTGAGGGCGGGGGGGGGGGTAGAGGGCAAAGATTGTGAGAAAAAAAACCTAGTAAATGTAAGGCGGGACTTCCTGTAAAAGGGGCGTGGCACCTGTCAAAATGAGTTTGATGACATGGTGTACCTTTAGTCTCTTTTATAAACTAAAATGATTTAAAGTTTATTTTTGATTCATTTCCATATTTCTCTCATACCTGCAGAGTTTCATGTTCTCTATAGTTCAACCTGCTGCTTTGATCTTACATTCATAAACTTTTTTTCTGGATCATGGAAAATTATACTGAGGTCATGGAGAATCCTGGGAAAGTCCTAGAATGTTTTTATAAATACCAGAACCTCAGTGATCCATCTAGATCAGGGGTGGGCACTCCAGGTCCTCAAGATTCTCCTGCAACTTTTACATGTATCTCTACTTCAACAGACCTGAGTCAAATAATGAGGTGATTAGCAGAACTCTGCAGAACTTGACTGCATTTAGGAGGTGAGTCAGGTGTTGGATTCAGGTGTTGGATCAGGGAGACAAGCAAGAGTTGCAGGACACCGGCCCTCGAAGACCAGGAGTGCCCACCCCTGGTTTAGAGTCTGATGGCCACTGTACCGGATCCAGAGGACCGGTTCTGTTGTTGTAAAAACTTTAAACTGGTGAATATTTTCTGTTCTGAATTTAGTTTCATGGAAACAGGGACCAGGAAGTTATTAATTTATTCTGGATGAGTTTCTACTGGATCGGACCGGTTCTGGTTTTAGACGTGTAAAAGGTTCTGTTTGTCCTTTTGGGTCCAGTTTCAGTCTCTAAGGGAACCTGAAACTCATCCTGTTGGTTCTGATTGGTTCTGATCCAGTTGTGACTCTCTGGTTCTGATCCAGCGGGTCATAAAGTTGAACCTGATGCAGGATCTGGATCAGTCCGGTTCTGTCTCACCTGTCTGGTACCTGCAGCGTAGCGAACAGCGACTCGGTCCAGGTCCGATCCATCTGCAGCTTCCTGAACCGAGCCAGAACCTCTGAGGCCAGAACCGTTCCCTCTGAGGATCCGGGAGGATGATCGGTTCTGCTGACCCGGCTGCAGCAGAGACAGCCAATCAGAGGGCAGGAAGTACTGGTTACCATGGTAACGGCGTCTACCTGACGGTGCTGAGCAGATCTTCATCCTGCAGCATCTTCCTCATCATCGCCCTCAGCTCCCCCAGGTAAAGCTCCGCCCCTCCGTCTGCAGGTCTGTTGGCCCCGCCCCCAGGCTGCTGTAGCCCCGCCTCCTGGGAGCAGAGGCCCCGCCCCCTGAGCACAGCGAGGGCCAATAGGAACGCTGGTAGAGGATGACATGTCAGTCACATGACCAGGTATTGATTTGATCAGGTGATCAATCTGATCTCACCTGCAGTGAAGGCCACGCCCCCACACACACCTAGCAACACACAGCTGCTCCTGTTACCATGGAGACGCCTCAGCAGCCACCCTCTGACGTCACCAACAGGCCCCGCCCCCTCCAGACTAAACTCCTCCCTCTGGGGCGGAGCTTCCTGTTCATCAGACTAGAGAGAGACATTACCATGGTTACAGGACAGAGGGGGCGGGGCTATGCAGGGAGTTACCTGAGTCAGGTGAGCCGTCAGAGTTCCCATGATGCACTGCAGGGAGGAGAACAGAACAGATGGTCCTGATCAGGTCCTTCATGGTTCACCTGCTGAACTGTCAGGTCAACCATGAATCTGTCTCAGTCTCCTGCTGGTTCTGTAGGTGGAGGCTCAGGCATGCTGTGGGTCGGATCTGAACCAGAACCTGCTGGTCTCCATCAGAAGAACCCGGTTCTGGTTCTGGTTCTGGTTCTGGTCCCTCCTGGTCCAATCTGTTCAGGTGGTTCTGATCCATCAGCTGATCATCTTTATGTCAGATCAATAATCATAGATTATCTGATATTCTGTCAGCAGGTCAAAGGTCATAATGTAACCTGTTCTACTAGAGAAACTGATATTGATTATTGATCAGGTATTGATCTGATAAAATCAAGTAGAACCTGCAGAGATCAGAACCTGATTCCATATCAATAGATCTATTATAAAAGTCTATAGATCATCAATCAGAGACAAACTGACCATCAGACTGAGACCTGGTTCTGGTTCTGGTTCTGGTAGAATTTTATAATATGTCCTCTGTTGGTCCAAAACGGTTCTGATCCAGTTCATCTCTGTGTCTACAGAACCACAGCAGAATCAGTCAACAGACTGTCAGGGTCCAGTCTGACCGGTTCTGGTTCTGGTCCAGATCTGAGCAGCAGTTTCTCCTCCTGACCAGCAGGGGGAAATGTTCTGAAACGTCTCAGTCGGTTCTTACCTTCAGATTGGACCCGGCTGCTCTGATCAGAACCAGAAGTGCTCTGATCGGGTCAGGCTGAGTTCTGCAGGGTGACCCGGTTCAGTCTGCTGTGATTGGCTGCTCAGAAGGTCAAAGGTCAGCAGAGAGTTTATCAGTTAACTTTATTAACAGATCAGTAAACAGAAGCTGAGCGGGTCCAGTCTGAGGTTCTGGAGTCTGAACAGGAACAGTTCTGATTGGACTGGAGAAACCTGGACCCGTTCTACAGAACCAGAACCAGAGGAAGAGTTCTGCTGAATCAGCTCTGTAATGGACCGGTTCTGGTCTGGTTCTGTTAGTTCTCATCAGGTTTTATTTCGGGTCACAGTTTAAGTTTCTGTTGAAAAGATGAACTAGAATCATCATCATATCAATAAATATTCACTGGTTTATCATTTTCTCTTTGTCTCCAGCAGCTGAGGGTCAAAGGTCATGTTTTCCATGATGATGTCATAGCATTAAATGAAATTCATGATTCAGGTTCAAATAACTAAATAATTAATAATTAATGATGTTTTAACAATTTAACTTCTACAAACTCTGTTAGACTCAGAGACAGAACCAGAACCTCCAGGCCTCATGTTGGACCTTCAGAACCAGCAGAACTTCCTGTTTGGATTCCTGTCTTGATCCGGTCAGGAGATCCAGTTGATCTGATTGATTCCTCTCTAGTTCAGCAGATGTTTCTGTCCTCTACCTGGTAACTGATGACATCATCACCAGCTGCTCTGTGATTGGCTGGTCTGAAGCTAAACCAGGTTAATTCTGATTGGTTCTCTGATCCAGCTCAGAGTGGGCGTGTCTCGTGTCACATGACCCTGTTGCAGCAAACAGACCAAGACGGCTCCGCCCACCTGCTACAGATGTTACCCAACTGTTGCAGCAGGGGGCGCCTGAGTCCCTGTGTCTGTGATGATGAACAGAGAGAAACTAATGATGTTTCTGATCTTTATAATGTTTATAATGTTAGAATGTTTATAATATTCATCTCAATCAGCTGGTATGATGTAAACAATGAAGCTAAAGATTCAGCAGCACTGAGATCAGTGGCTCACAGACACACAAAGCATGTTTGACTTTCTGCATGAATAAACACAACATGATGATTGTTCTACTGAGATGAGGAGAGATGAGGTAGTCAAACAATTCTCCCCTCCTCATTAAGTCGAAAACTGAAAATATGAACATCATGGTCTCATGAATCAGTCAGCTGCTGCACCATCATCTTCTCTGCTATGATCTCCATGACCTGCCTGGCCGGCTCCTCCTGGCCGGCTCTTGGCCAGATTCTCTTGGGCGCCTCCTGGCCGGCGCCTCCTGGCCGGCGCCTCCTGGCCGGCTCTTGGCCGGATCCTGGCCGGCTCCTCCTGGCTGGCTACTGGCCGGTTCCTGTTCCTGGCTGGTTCCAGGATCATGATATTCTATTAAATCGATTAGAAACTTGAGTTGGTGTTTCCGGTGTCGTACTCAGCTGGATTAAATCTTTCCTGTGTGACAGAATCTTTTGTGTTTCTACAGGCATCTTTAGATCCAAACTGAATGAAATTACCTCTGGAGTTCCCCAAGGCTCCATCCTGGTGCTCCTTCTTTTTAATATCTATCTGCTTCCATTACTTCAAATTATACAAAATAATAACTATGCTGACGACACACAACTGTACATTAGTTTTACAGTCAGGTTCAAATCCTCACAACATGTATTGACCAGATTAATGTTTGGATGAGACATAACTTTCTCATAAAAACAAAACTGAAATATTAGTGTTTGGACCAAAAGAGCACAGATTAAAAATAATCAGCCACCTTCAATCTGTTGGATTGAAAAGCTCTTAAGTTCAGATCATGGATCCTGATCTGAACTTCAATAACCAAATATATCATAAAAACATCAAACTACCATCTAAACAATATAAAATATAAAATCAGACGACTCATGTAATTTCATCTGAGAAATTAGTTCATGCTTTCATTTTTACTGCATTTTTACTGGATTATCATAAAAAGCAATCAGAGCTCCAGCTCCTCCAGAATGCTGCTGCAAGAGTCCTGACTAAAACAAAAAGAGATCAGCACATCAGTCCAGTTCTCAGATCTCTGCAATGGCTGCCTGTTGCTCAAAGAACTAAATTTAAAATTAATAGTTTATAAAGCCAGACTACTTTTCTGATCTTCTACAACCATATAAACCACTGAGACCTTTAAGATCATCAGAATCAAACATATTAACTATTTATAGAGTCAGAACTAAAAACTATTCCAACACTTTAGAATAAACTTCCTGCTCATTGTCAGACTGACCCTGAGTTTATTTAAAACAAGGTTAAAAACCTTCTTATTTACAGTGGCCTATTCTTACATTTTTAATACTTTGTCTATTTTTAATCTGCTTGATCTTTTATTATTTACTATCTTCTTGTTTTATATTGTTTTTAACTCTTGTAGAAACACTTTGAATTGTCTTTATGCTATATAAATCAAGTTTTCTTATTGACTTCCTGTGGACGGCAGCAGCTACAGCAGCAGAGAACTGAACCTCCATCATCCTGGAGTTTGATGGTAAAACTAGAAACATGGAGAGAAAAATTAATTTATAGTAAATAAATCAAACCACAGATTATATTAAAGTTATTATTGGGAACAGAAGGTGGACCATCTTGAATCCAGAGGTTCTGCTGTTGGTTCTGGTTCTGAACTGAATGAATAACAATAAACTGATAGAAATAATTGATCATTTATTAACTGAAACAGTCGATCCAGTTACATAAAAACCATCAGATTAAAGTTTCATGTTTTTATGAATGAAAAGATTTAAACTTTCAAAATAGTTTATATTAAATTTACATCAATAAAGAAAATGATTAAAGTGAAAAAACAGTTTGAAAATGAACATAAATCAGATAAACCATCAACCAATCAGCTTAACCAATCAGCTTCAGCCAATCAGCTCCAACCAGCCAATCAGCTTCAGCCAATCAGCTTTAACCAATCAGCTTCAGCCAATCAGCATCAGCCAATCAGCTGCACTCGTTCCCTTTGATCAGGAAGAAAGTTCCCACAGCGACTCCCAGCAGGCCGATGGTCAGACCGACTCCACAGAAGATGGCCGGACCGGAACCGGACTGAGGATTGTCCATCTCCACATCTGGAGACACAAGAAACATCTGGATGTTTAGATCAATCAGGATCAATCAGGTTCATCAATACATTAAAGGTTCCTGTTGATGCTGGTGGTCTAGTCAAAGTCTCCTCACCCCAGGTTGTGGTCTTTGGTTCTTTCAGGGCCAGATGTTCCACTGAACAGCTGTAAATGTCTCCCAGCTGAGGGACAAAGTGCAGCCTGGAGATCTGGGTGAAGGTCGAGTCTTTACTGGGAAAAGGAACATTGATGCTGGTTCCTTCAGTCACTTTGTCTCCATTTCTGGTCCAGGAGACGTTGACCGGAGGCGGATAGAAACCAGAGACGTGACAGATCAGGATGTTCTTCTCTCCCAGCTCCACATCGTCTCTGGGGTAAATAACCAGACCAGAGGGGCATCTGGGGAGAAACCAGGCAGAAAGCAGGAGAGAAAGCAGGGGAGAAACCAGGGGTTAACTGGAGGAACAAGACCAGATGGAGGAACTGGATCAGAACCTCCCTCTGATCAGAGATCAGATCTATAATGTCAGAGAAGAAGAACTGATTATCTGCTGGAATATAAATCAATAATAGAGGAATGAACTGGTCCAAGGTTAACCCAGTGGTTCTGGTCCAGTTGGCAGCAGAACCAGCAGAACCACCTGAAAGTCCATATTTTGTTACTTTAAGCTGAATTACCTGGTTAAATGTTTCTAGAAGTTTCTCACTTTAATCTAAATCTGTTTCTCCTGCTGAACTGATTCACTATTGGCTGATGACACGGCTGCTGCTTTCTGATTGGTCGGGGGGCGGGGCTAACCTGTTATATTTCTCTCTTCCATCACTGAGGAAAAGAGTTATGAGTTATAATAATACTGCATTCTACTTCTAGTCCAGATTAGACTAGAATTTAATCTGGACTACCCAGAGTCTAATCCAAACTGGACTCTGGATTACAGCCCAGTTTGACTTTAATCTGTTTGTCTAGACAGTCTGATTCTTGGAAAATATTAATGTTAATTTTAATTCCAAAATGAACTAAAAAGTGAATTCTGGTCGTCTAACATCGTTGGTCTCGGTCCAGTTGAAGTGAGAATAAAAACCACAGCAGCTGGAAATGAATCAAATGTTTTTAGTTCCCTGTTAAATTGGTTCCTATGGAAACATGACTGAACAGTTTCCATAGGAACCAACAGAACCGGGTCAGAACCGGGTCCAATCAGCTCTGATGGTCGACTGACAGCATTTATATGATTTGGTTCTGTAAAATTCAGTTGATTTAAAGAAGAATATATTTAAACTCAATATGTCGCAGAATCAGGTAAAATATGTTAAATCATTTAATTTGATAAGAAAATAAATTTGTAGGTTTTTAGCAACAATAATTCCTTTAAAAACCACAATATTAAGAAATAATAAGTATTTATAATAAATAATAAATAGATCAGTAACCAAAACTCCCTCAAAAATAATAATTCTGGGTCAGATTTAAATCTCTCAGATTATGTTGACAAAAAAACAACTAAATAATTAAATGTCCAAAATTTCCTTTTCTTGTTTAAAGTCCCTTTTTCTCACAAAACAAAACAAAAAGTCCTGGAAGTATTTCTCTGTTTTAATCCAAATGAAAAATTATAATTTTTTTACTAGTTTGAAACTTTTGATCAAATTTACTCTGCATTGATGAGATGATCAATGTTTGGTTTTTCTGTTTTCTTTGCTCACCAGTTTTATTTATTTTATTTATTCATTTCAGTCTAAAACCAGTTTGATGCACAAAACCAGTTTAACCAGTGAAATATCAGAAACTGCTGCATGAATCAATTTGATACATTTAATGTTTAATTTATGCAGAACAAAACAAACATTTTGGTGGTTATGTTACATTATGATGTTATAATAATTATTATCATCTTTACTGGGAGCAGTTATTGTTTATTAATTATGTAAAGATGAAACTTTAAATTCCTGTTTTATTTCTAATTATCCTCTTCGACTGGATATTTTATTATTTATTATCATTTTCTTTTATTATTTAATGAATTAGATTAATCAAATGAAAACAGAGATATTAATATTAATTATTTCACATGAAATAAAATGTTTAATTGAACTGAAATATATAAAATCAGATTTTATTTTATCTGCTGTCACATATTAATAAAGCTCTGCATGTTATTAATGATTAAGAAACAGTTAATAGTTATAATATTAGACAAATATAAACTGTAATAAACTGGAGCAAATTTAATTATCATCACATCTCAGATTTTAAACATGATTCCTCATAAACTGGATTTAATTTATTAAACTATTTTAATTTATTAATAATAAACAGTTAATTAATAAATAATCATCTGATCAAAGATGAAAATAAATCAGTTTAAATGATTTTTGATCTTTACCGTTTTCATCTGGAATGTCCTTCATACCAATACGATCATTCTTCAGGTTTGATCTGCAGACCTGTTGATTCGCCACAGCTGATTCATAACCTCCTGGGTAGCTCACATGACCAACAAAAGGAGGTTGAGGTTCGACTCCTTGTTTCTTCTTGAAGTCAGCGAACCACATCTCTTCTCCATCCAGAGCGAACAGCTTCTCTCCATCAGAGTCTGAACATCCATCGATAGCAATGTCCTCATGAAGAACTAGAGACACAGAGACACTGATCAACAACCAGAACCAGAACCTGCACAACCCACTGGGTCCATCAGAACCAGGTCAGAACCAGTCTGGACCCATCAGAACCGGGTCAGAACCAGTGTAACTCACCATCAGCAGAGACCCAGAGGACCCCGCAGAGGAAGAGGAGCAGCTTCATCTTCATCATGTGTGAGACTCAGAGACTCTGAGAGAAACTGAAGCTGCTGCTGGAACCAAACGCTGGCAGCAGCCAATCAGAGGGCAGCAGGGCTCTGATGTCATCAGTAGCCAGGTAGAGGAAGGCTGGAGCTGAGAGCTGCTGGAGAGACCAGGAACTGGTTCTGGAGGAAACCAGTAGAACCAGCAGAACCAACTGATGGTTCTGTATTAATAAACTTTGATTATTTATGAATTATTAAATGTATTAGATCCAGTTCTGATCTGGTTCTGACCCGGTTTTGAACAGAATCAGGTTGTTCTGTCAGTAGATCCAGTTGTTCTTGTAAATTACTTTTTATTTAGTTTCTCTCTGTAGAACCAGAACCGGTCCATTGGACCAGCAGAGACCTGGTGCTGGAACAGAAACAGAACCAGAACCAGAACAGATCCAGTGTCTCTGATCTCTGGTCTCCAGCTTGAGTCTCTTCTACCTGGCAACCAGTGAGTCAGAGGTCATGTGACTCTGTTCTGGTTTTTACAGCAGTTCCCATCAGAACCAGTTAGTTCCTCTGACTGGGAGACACAGAGAGACAGAGAGACACAGAAAGACACAGAGAGACACAGAGAGACACAGAGAGACATAGACATGGTCCATCACTGCTCTGCTGGCTGCTGGTCATCATCACCGTCCACTCTGCAGGTATGATCAATAACTGATAATCACTGTTATCATGATCAATACTCTGGTAGCAACTGATAATCACTGATCAATAAGTTATTATATGGATCAATAGTCAGGATTTAAACTGCTTCAGTCTGTAGAGCAATAAGGATCAATAATGTAATACTAATCAATACTGATCAATACTTTAACTGCTTATCAATCTGTAAATCAGGCTGGATCAATAATCTGATCTCTGATCAATACTATAGCTAATATGTGGATCAATAATCTCCTATTAATCAGTTCTGCTGGAGAATCAATGATCCATAACTGATAAACTGATCAATATTCTGATTAATTATTGATCATTAATATACTAATCAATACATCAATCAATTCAAACGTATTGATTGGTAATCAATGTGAAGTTGATGAAATGAACATATCAGCTACGATCAATAACTGATAGTAAATCAATACTGAGGTTCTGTTCTAGTTCCAGATGGATTCAGAGAAATTGTTGTGACTCGTTGCATCTTTAACTCCACTGATCTGAATGACATCGAGTTCATCAGATCCTACATTTACAACAAGAAGGAATGGGCCCGGTTTGACAGCAACCTGGAGAAATATGTTGGATACACGGAGTTTGGAGTGAAGAACGCAGAACGATTCAACAAAGATCCTTCAATTATAGGATCAAGGAAAGCTCAGAAGGAAGCCTACTGCCTACACAACATTGGTAACGACTACCGGAACGCTCTGGATAAATCAGGTGAGTTGATTGATCATTTCCTCATTGATCCTCTGATCAGTTCTGACTGATGATCAATAAACTGGATCAATCAGTCATCACTTATTGATTAAACATTCAACTCTGATGTCATCAAATGATCAATATTTATCTATCATGGATCTGATCAGCTGATCTATAAGTTATTGCTAAATTATTTACTATTAGAGTTAATCAATATGAAACATTTTACAGTAATAAATTCATCAATATTAAATATATAGAAACATTTTATTTCTATCTGGAAAAAAACAAAAAAAAGAAAATAATTTTCTGTTAATTGATCATAAATATAAAATTTATTAAAGAAATTAAATATAGAAGTTTCGTCTAATTATAGATGAACCAATCTATAACATCCAGATCTATCTGGATTATTATTGATCTGTGATTATCTACAATAATAACTTTAGTTAATCTGGTTTGTTTATGATTATTGAATAATTATAACTATATAAACCTGATATAATCTGTTTGGATCAATAACCTGAATAAACTTTCATTTCCTCCAGTTCTGGTTAAACTGGTTTCATCATCAATAATCAATGATCATATTGATATAATCATAGAAATAATTCCTGTTACATTCAGACATCATGTATGGATTTCTATCCATCCATTCATCCTCTGACCTTTGACCCCAGTGGGGTCAGTACGTTCTACCTCTCAGCAAAGTTCTGGGTGAGAGGCAGGTCACCTGGACAGGTCACCAGTCTGTCACATGTATAGATTTCAATTAATAATAAATCAATAACCTGTTATTGATCTCCCAGTCCCTCCCACCGTCAAGCTTCACTCCAGGTCGCCCTGGTGGCCACCATCCCTCCATGCTGGTCTGCAGAGTTTATGATTCTATCCTAAAACCATCAAAGTTCGTTGGCTGAGAGACGGACAGGAAGTGACATCAGACGTCACGACCACTGACGAGATGGAGGACGGAGACTGGTACTACCAGGTCCACTCTACTCTGGAGTACACGCCCAGGTGGGTCACAACCAGAACCAGAACCAGTAGAATCAGAACCAGTAGAACCATTAAAACCGCTGGGACCATTAGAACCAGAAACACTAGAACCAGAACCACTGGTACTACCAGGTCCACTCTACTCTGGAGTACACACCCAGGTGGGTCAGAACCAGAACCAGTGACAACACTGGGATCATTAAAAGCAGAACCACTAAAAACACTACAACCAGAACCAGAACCTCTGAAGTCTGACCCGGTTCAAGTGTGATCCAGTTTCCTGCTGGTTCTGACCCGGTTCTGTTGGTTCTGACCCGGTTTTGTTGGTGTCTCTCTCTTCAGGTCTGGAGAGCAGATCTCCTGCAGGGTGGAACATGTCAGCCTGAAGGAACCTCTGATCACCAACTGGGGTAAGAAGGACTGGAGCACCTGGAGGAGACAGAGGAGAGACACCTGGAGGAGACAGCTGCTGTCTCACCTGTCTCTACCTGTCTCACCTGTCCCCCTCCTGTCCTAACATGTCCTCGTGTCTCCATGTCCCTCCAGACCCGTCCATGCCGGAGTCAGAGAGGAACAAACTGGCCATCGGAGCTTCAGGACTGATCCTGGGTCTGATTCTGTCTCTGGCTGGATTCATCTACTACAAGAGGAAGGTCAAAGGTCAGAACCTGATCCAGAACCAGAACTGGTTTAGAACCAGACCAGTTCAGGTGTATTTAGAGATGATTTAAAACCAGCTGCTCTCATTTACTGAAAGAGGAAGGTCAAAGGTCAGAATCAGTTTAAAGCCAGTTTAGACAGGCCCATTATAGAACCAGAACACATTTAGGCCCGGTCCAAATCCTCTCTGTCCCTTGTTCATGTTGGAGGTTAAAGGTCACAGTGTGACCTTTAACCTCTGTTCATCCATCTTGGATCCTGTTTCCTCCCTTAAGCATTTTTAGACTTCAGAGAACTGCATTACCCACAATGCATTGCTGCATGTGATGTTTTTTGAGTTAAGTTTATGTTGTTTAGTTTTTTCCATCCAAAATTAAAAGAAAATATTAAGACATTAATATTAAAAACATTTGATTTGATAAACTGATCAGAAAAAGAATAAAAATAATCACAAATTGAGGAAAATAAAACAAAATGTCAGAAATGCAAAACAAATTTCAAAACTTAAATTAAGATATTAACATATTATAAAGACTGGGATTTTATAATTTTACTTAAACACTTTCTAAAAGTAAATGATTTCACTTTAAAACCAAAGGATTAAATATCATAATTTAATTCATCCTGTTAGAATAAATTATATTAAAACTTAAATATAGAATAAATTTATTACACAACATCCACTTTTAAAAACTTTCTAAAACTTCAATAAGTTTTTAATAAAGTCGCAATTGAAAAAATGTTTATTGTCACAAAATGTGTCACAAAAACACAGAAAATTATATTAATTTAGCAGAAAGTCATTACAGGGAAAACTTTATATAGAATTATGAAATTAATTTGTTTTTTGTTGGACTGGAATAGAAAGATGTTTGGTTTTATTATCATGATTTTAAACAAATATTTTCTTCTCAAACTGGAGCAGAAAATGATAAATTTATTGTAATATTTTTGGTTCATAAAGTCAAAACATTCATAGTTTATTTTAGTTTTATGTCGTTGTTAGTCAAATAAATTGATAAACTGATTATTAGAACATTTTAATGTTTAATATCTTGGAAATATGGAAAGATTCAGAGCGATCTGTCTCACAAAAATAGAATAAATTTTTAAAAGGTATAGAAATAATTTTGTTTCTCTATTAAACATGATTATATTGAATTTTCTGTATTTAATAAATCATAATTATCAGCAAAAACTGAGGAAAACAGAAAAATCTTTAAAATGAAATGTTTAGTTTTCAGTTTTTATCAGCAGGATGGATCAACAGGAACCAGTCGGCCATCTTGGATGTGACCTCTGACCCCTGATGAGACTTTGACTGAGCCGCTCTTCACAGGCCGCTGAGTTTTGGACTAGAACAGAACCTGAACAGAACCAGCAGAGAACTGGTTTAAATCCAGTTCAGATCCAGTACCTGGTTCTGACCCGGTCCATTGTTTCTCTTCCAGGTCGTATTCTGGTACCGTCCAGCTGAGCCCGGATGGAGGTTCTGGTTCCGGTTCTTCCTGCTTCCTGCTGAACTGGACCATCTGATCCAGAACCAGAACCAGAGGAGGTTCCAGTTCTCCATGTGGCCCGGTTCTGTGGGTCGGTTCTGGTTCTGGTGGCCCGGCTGCTTCTCTTCATCTTCCTCTAATCATCTTCATCAATAATCAGATTTTAATCTTTGAAATAAAATCAATAAACCATCAGAACCTCTACTGTCTTTATGAACTGGATCAGAACCAGCAGGCCCGGTTCTGATCCAGTGAAACCTGCAGTAACACTTTATACCTGATGGTGGCGCTGTGAGCGACCCAGACTGGATGAAAAACTGGTTCTGATGGTTGAGGAGGATCCAGTGGATCAGAACCAGAACCTCTCAGGTCCGGTTGGATCCTGTGAAGAAGAACCAGAGTTCAGACAGAACCGGGTTCTGAAGGTGGATCTGCCCCCTGCTGGCTGAACCTGCAGCATCAACTGATGACCCGGTTCTGACCCGGTTCTGTTCTCAGAGACCCGACCCGGTTCCATCAAGGGCTGAATCAGAACCAATGAACCAGTGAGTTAGATTCACCTGGTTCCTCTGAGATTCTCATCATGGAGGTTCTGTTCCGACCCGGTTCTGTTCTGCAGCCTTTTGGACCCGATCATGTTAATCAGCTGTGATATATAATTACCTTGTTGCTATGGTTACTCACCATAACAACCGTATCCATGTGAAGCTAAACTATAAATATTTAAAGAACAATTCAGAGAAAATAAAGTTTTAATGAACAGAGAAAATCCAACATGTCGCCTCAGACGGCCTAGTCAAAGACCTGCAGCCTGACAGACCTGATGATATTCAGCCACTGGACCAAGAGCAGTTGGTCACCTGTCCAGGTTTCTGTTTGACTGAGATCTGATATTAAACATCCAGGCGAACTGGTTCAGCAGGTGAACAGGTTCAGCAGGTGAACTGGTTCAGCAGGTGAACAGGTTCAGCAGGTGAACTGGTTCAGTAGGTGAACTGGTTCAGTAGGTGAACAGGTTCAGTAGGTGAACAGGTTCAGCAGGTGAACTGGTTCAGTAGGTGAACAGGTTCAGTGAACAGGTTCAGCGGGTGAACAGGGGTGAACAGGTTCAGCAGGTGAACAGGTTCAGCAGGTGAACTGGTTCAGCAGGTGAACAGGTTCAGCAGGTGAACAGGTTCAACAGGTGAACAGGTTCAGCAGGTGAACAGGTTCAGCAGGTGAACTGGTTCAGCGGGTGAACTGGTTCAGCGGGTGAACTGGTTCAGCGGGTGAACAGGTTCAGGGTGAACAGGTTCAGTGGGTGAACAGGTTCAGCGGGTGAACAGGTTCAGCGGGTGAACAGGTTCAGCAGGTGAACAGGTTCAGCGGGTGAACAGGTTCAGCGGGTGAACAGGTTCAGCCGGTGAACTGGTTCAGGTGAACAGGTTCAGCAGGTGAACAGGTTCAGCAGGTGAACAGGTTCAGCGGGTGAACAGGTTCAGCGGGTGAACTGGTTCAGCAGGTGAACAGGTTCAACAGGTGAACAGGTTCAGCAGGTGAACAGGTTCAGCAGGTGAACAGGAAGTCTGATGTCCATTCCCTCCAGGTGAGTCCGGATCGGATCAGGGTTCTGACTCGGTTCTTCATGAATCCTCCAGCAGCTCCAGGTGAGACAGGTGAGCTGCAGGGGGCGGAGCCTCCTGGTCAGGAAGTCTCTGTCTCCTCGGCTGAAGCGTCTCACCTCTGATGGAGACAGAACCGGATCAGAACCGGGTCGGTCCTCTGGACTGGGTCCAGCAGGTTCTGCTGAGCGTTCCTACCTGCTGATCTCTGATTGGTCGGCTTCCTGCAGGTGAGGGTCATCTGCTGCCCGATGACATCACCGCTGCAGAGGGACAGCAGGAAGTGCAGCAGGACGTCCTCAGTGTCTCCGTCTGTCCTCTGGAAGAGACGCACCAATCAGATCAGAGACTCACCCGACAGCCAATCAGAGAGCAGGCAGCTACTGACCAGGCTCCGCCCCCCAGGGAACACCTGGACGTGACCTCTGACCCTGACCGCCCTCTGGAGCCCCGCCCACTGGGAGCCAATCCCAGCACAGCCTGGACCAGTTGCCCCGACAACCAGACATGAGCTTCAGCCGACCCGTCATCGACCACCAACCTGGAGTCAGAACCAGAACCACGGGTCAGAACCAGAACCAGGACCACGGGTCAGAACCAGAACCAGGACCGGAACCACGGGTCAGAACCAGAACCAGGACCAGAACCGGAACCACGGGGTCAGAACCAGAACCAGAACCAGGACCAGAACCGGAACCACGGGTCAGAACCAGGACCGGAACCGGAACCAGGACCTGAACCATGGGTCAGAACCAGAACCAGAACCAGGACTGGAACTGGAACCACCGGTCAGATGGTTCTGTACTGAGTTCTAACTGGAACCAGAACCAGAATCTCTGGGTCAGAACCAGAACCAGGGGTCAGATGGTGCCGGGTTCTACCAGCATTATAGCCAGAACCAGGAGATTGGGTCGGTACCAGCTGGTTCTCAGGTTCTCACCTGGCTGAGGCCCGGAAAGCGGCTGATCCACACTGAGAGCTGCAGACCTGAGGAAGAGGAGGAGGAGGAAGAGGTTAGTGGTACCACAGCAGGCCAGGGGGCGACAGAGACCAGCTGGTGAACCAGGAGCCAATCAGAGAGCAGGAGTCAAAGTTCACCAGGTCAACATGAGGCTGAGAGCAGAACCAGAACCAGAACCAGAACCCTGATCAGGAAACTGATGATGAAGATATTGATGATGATTGATTAGTAAATCAATAATCCATGAATCAGCTGGAGGATCAGCATTCAGCTTCTATCTACCACAGATCTAGAACAAACTGCAGAAAAACTGATGAAACACTGAGATCCTAAAGCTGGAAATCCTAATCCTGCTGCGTAGAAACATAATAAATTAAAAATTAATCATATTCATGTTTGATTAAACTAAATGTTCAACTGGCTGGAGATTTATTGAAAACTTGATCATTTTATGATTTTATGTTGAAAAGAGAAACTAATAAACTGAAGCTTGTAATATTAATGTTGGCCATAAAAGCTCAAATCCTCCAGATTCATCCAGAGATTATTTATTAATGTTCTCTATCAATAGATCAAATCGTCTCCAGTTTGAGTTCTGAACTGGTTCAGCGTCTGATTCCAGTTTGTTTCTCTGCCTCCATCAATACAAGACGACGGTCTAGTTAAATCATCAAATGATCTTTTTTAATGTATTCTCCATCTCCACCCAACTGGTACCAACCTGACAAAGAATCAAGCGCTCCATCAGCAGCTTCATTTATAAAGTTAATTGATCTTAATGATCAGTTTTAAGAACCTCAAAGATCATGATAGAAATTATTCAGTTTATTTCATTCAAATTGTTTTCAGAAAACAAAAATGGATTTATTGTTTGATCTTTTTATGTGTTTGGAAACAAATTAATTAGACTGTTTGGAGTTTATTTAATTATCTACTAGTAAATTATTAAATCATTAATTGAGAATCTAGTTAAACTTAAAATGAACTTATTGTGATCTGTAATTAATATTTCTCCTATTTATTGGTGGATTTTCAACCTGATGACGTGAACAATGTTTGTTCATAAACTGCTGATGAGATTCAACTAAAGACAAGAAAAAGAAGAAATAAATAAAACGAGATGATCTTGTCTCTTTGAAGGAATCAGGTTTTGGGCAAAAGCTGAATTTAGGTTTAATGTGACAGAAAAACAGAACAAAGATCCTCAGTGTCAGAACATCCTGACTGAGGAGATTCAGGATGATATCAGATTATAATATCAGGCTGTAATCTGATCAATGTTACAGTAGTGAGGGAGTCATTGGTTCATTTGGGTTTTTCTATAATACATTTATAGTTTTTAACCTGAAATTCATATTATATCTACACATCAGAAGCACGCCACGCGCTTGGAGCCCTCAGTCCTCGGTGCAGATGTCGCCGGTTCAACTCCTGGTCCCGGCGACCTTTGCCACATGTCTTCTGTTTGCCCTCTTTCCTCTCTGCCTACTGTGGAAAATATGAGCCACTAGCGCCGGAAAAACTCTTCAGAGAAAAAAAAGAAATCTACACATCTGATTCTCATTTATAGAAAAATTCCTTCAGTCTAAAAGATCCTGGTTATTAAAGAGCCTCAGATTATTATTATCAGTGAGAATAAATTAATGTATTATATATTAATGTCTTCATGTATTCTCACTGATAGTGTTTCTGTTCCTCTTTTATTATTCCAACTTCTGTACATTTTACTCCATTCTACTGTACAACCCACATATGGAGGCTTTAGTCCTTGATGCAGCGGTCGCAGGTTCAATTCCTGGTTTTGGATTAGGCCTGTCACGATAACAGATTTTGCTGGGCGATAAATTGTCTCAAAAATTATTGCGATAAACGATAATATTGTTTGAAGACCTTTTTACATTGATTTAATGGAAATTACTTAATAATACATGTGATTTCCTGCCAAAGATGATACACTTACTTTCAAAAGACACTTGACACTGGGACTGATACACAAAATAAATAAAACAACCAAAACTAAAATAGATTCTCAGTCTCCATTAACAATAAATGTACTTGAATAAAAACTAAACAACATGAAGCCAAAGTGGAAATAAATACTGCATTCAACCAAAAGAGTGCAGATTATGAAGTCTGTATAGTTTATTGGCCTTCAGTAATAATTAGATTTAAATAGAGAAGAATCCGACTGAATGATGCAATAGTTCAAACTACAGGATTTTCTACCCAGAACGACAATCTGAGAACGTTCTTCGTTCTGAGATTGTCCCTTGTGTGTTACAGTAGATAGTTGTGTGTTACAGTAGATCGTTGTGTGTTACGGTAGATAGTTGTGTGTTACAGTAGATCGTGTGTTTTGGTAGATCGTTGTGTGTTATGGTAGATCGTTGTGTGTTACAGTAGATCGTTGTGTGTTATGGTAGATCGTTGTGTGTTACGGTAGATCGTTGTGTGTTACAGTAGATCGTTGTGTGTTACAGTAGATCGTTGTGTGTTACAGTAGATCGTTGTGTGTTACGGTAGATCGTTGCTCCGATCTAAATCAAGGATTTATCCAGACTGGGAGAGTGACGCAGCCTGTTGAATGTGACCGGTAGCCAATCAGAAAGCGCGGATTCTCCTCCTGCTTTCTGAGGGGAAACACGGAGGGAATCCCGAACAGCTGACACGATGCAACCCGAAGTCCAGCAGACATCGGAAACAACATGAATGTTTATTCAACAATTAGTGCAAAGAAAATGTAAATAACTAGGGGAAGAGTTTTTCCTTCCTCACAGACATGAACCAGGAAGGAAAAACATTATTTTGTACCAAAGTATCTTAACCTGCTGGAAAAAGAAGAAACTCATAAACTCTGATCATATTTTCAGATTCACCCTCATTATTATGTCTAAGCAAAGTTACCAGAAAACCTGGTAACTTTTCAGCTGTTCTTCGTTAAGGTGACATAAATAGGTTATAATGATTTTCATTCAGTCAGACTGACACTAGCCGCATGCATTGCAGGTAGATTATAGTAAGGAATTGATTAATGTCTGGTTTCAAAGTTAGTGAACTGGACTTATTATGTTGTGTCCATTGTTGGACACAACACGGTTCGATCGAACCGTTATAGCGAGGATTTCTGTCGGCTAATGTGTTTTGATAAAGGGCGACAATCGGCGACATTAGATGGTGCAGCGCGCTGGCATTACACTAAGAAATAAGGAAGGGAGGGTCAGTGGAGTTGAGCCTTTTTTCATTCAGTGTCATCAACAGTAAGAGAAAAAGGCAGGAAGAAACGAGATAGACGATAATTAAAATGACGTTGATAGTTTTAACTTATTGTGCGATTAATTGATTTATCGTTTATCGTGACAGGCCTAATTGTGATCTTTGGTGTATGTCTTCCCTTCTCTCATTACCTGCTTTCCTGTGAATTAACTATCAAATAAAGGTCACTAGAGCCAATAAAACCTTAAAAAAAAAAGTCTCAGCTTTCTGATGTCTTAGTTTTTCCACAGTTGTGATTTAAGTTTTATGCAGATTTTTGATGGTTTTCAGGTTTAATCCTCTAATTGTTGTCAGTTGTTAGATTTCACTCTAGTAACTGATGCTTTTTGACAAAAGTTTTACTTCTTTGAATAGATATGTTTATTAATTTTGTTTAATAACAACAAGACAGAACAAAAGCTCAGCGATGCAGAAGAGACACAAAGAAAAGATAAGATATGGAGATACATATTTCCATCATTATATCGTCCACATCATTTCTATAAATGCTGGAGACAAGATGGGAGACACGTGTCCTTCAGCATCGTCCAAGAAGGACATCCAATTGGGTCCAAAAGTGTCAGTCTTAGAAGGGATGACACATGTTATAGTTGAGAGGAATATATCCAAAAAAAATCTTCTATCAAGAAATAGTAGGAGATTTATTAGAAATCCTTTGCAACAAAATATTCTTCAAACACAGAAAATAAGGACATTATACAACTTACCCTTATTTTGATTTTGGATATGTTTATTTGGTAGAGCAAGCAGAAGAGAAACTGGATCAAGATCAATATTAGTTTGGATCATTTTCCTACTTTCAGCCAGAATAGATTCTCAGTAAAACTGGATCTTAAGTTTTACGTTTGAACTTTTTCCAGCTGTTTCAGGTTCTGATGTTTGTTCGGCTTTTTCTTGCATTTCTGCAGATCTGAAGAATAATAACAGATGATAAAAACCTTAACCCTTTCACTGCTGTTTCACTTGGATCAGGAATTTTATAGTTTAAATTCAACTTCTTGGCGTCAAACTGCAGATATTCATCAGACCAGATCATTTCTCCAATGATCTCATATTCTACTATGTGTGTTTCCTGTATGTGTGTTACCTGTGTGTATGTGTGTTATGTGTGTGTGTTACCTGTGTATGTGTGTTACCTGTGTGTGTTGCCCCCCCTGGTGGCTGCAGCTCCACTGCAGCTGCAGGTGAAGGACACAGACCACATGACCTTTGACCTGGGCCTCAACATTTGTGCTGGAGGCCCAGTGGGCCAGGTGCATGCTGGGAAGAGGGGGTGGGGCCAACCTGTAACCAGGAGCAACAGAAGGTCAGCAGCAGGTGAGTCCAGGTGAGTCCAGGTGAGTTTATGTTTACCTGCTGGAGGCTCCCAGTGATGTCACTGTGACACAGCCGACAGGTGAGAGAGAGCAGTAAACACCACCTGACCTGAGACACAGGTTAGAGGTTAAAGGTCAGGCTGCAGGTTAAAGGTCAGCTTC
Organism: Poeciliopsis prolifica; assembly: GCF_027474105.1. NCBI lineage: Eukaryota > Metazoa > Chordata > Actinopteri > Cyprinodontiformes > Poeciliidae > Poeciliopsis > Poeciliopsis prolifica. Next base: position 144,872 of record NW_026562503.1, on the reverse strand, counting down.
AGGGATCATGTGATCTACCTGGAGATCTTCCTGAGGAATCCTGACAGCAGCACCTGGTTACCTGGCAACAGACCAGGTGGGTAGGGGGCGTGGCTTAGGTCCAGGTACACACAGAGGCTCCGCCCACTCCGGTCACACACCGTGAGACGAACACCTGGAAACACCTGGTTACCAATGGATACCTGCTTCACCTGGACAGGTGAGTCTAGTTGTTTTTACCTGAAGCTCTTCCCCTCCTGTCCATCAGACTGACCCTCTCTGTGACCTGACCCTGGAAGGTCACAACCTCTGACCTGCAACACAGAGACCAGGTGAAGAAGCTGCTGCAGTTCCTCTGGTGGCCACAGGGGGCGACGCTGATACCTGCAGTCCAACACCTGGGAGACCGAGAGGATGGAGGGGGGCGGAGCCTGGAGAGAGAGAGACATCAGAACCAGATCCAGAACCTGAGCTTTACCTGCCCACAGTGACCCCCTGCTGCTCTCTAGTGGTTTGCCGATTGATTGGCCATCGATCAATCAGCTGATTTTATGTGTAACTATTTATTTCAAACAGCAGCATCACAGACATGAACCAGGAAGGAAAAACATTATTCTGTATCAAAGTATCTTAACCTGCTGGAAAAGGAAGAAACTCATAAACTCTGATCATATTTTCAGATTCACCCTCAATATTATGTCTAATACAATAAATATTAATTAATTTTACATTTTATCTGGGTTTACATATCTAACTATATACATCCACACACATTCATATGCGTTAGCCTCAGTTTACAGAAACACATTAGTGCCATCAAACATATTTCTGTCTTGTGGAAATTATCTCTTTGTAGTTCCTTTTAAATTGTATTAATTTTTTATTTTAACTTTTCATTTAACTTGTTCCATAATTTTACCCCATGAATTTAAATACAAAAGCTCTTCCTGTTCATGAACCACAAACCTTTAAGTTTTATGTCTTATAAAAACATGTTCTGTCTGAGATCAGGCAGCAGTTTTTTAAATGGCTTAAACATTTAAATACAGAAGCCCTTCAAATTCAAATTCATCCATCCATCCATTTATCTGAGGTCAAGTTACAGGTTCAGCAGCTTCATTGTCCCTCCAGCGTGTCCTGGTCTTCCTCTCCTCCCGGTGGGACATGCCCGGAACACCTCACCAGGAGGCATCCTGACCAGATGCCCGAACCTCAACTGGCTCCTCTCCATGTGGAGAAGCAGCGGCTCTACTCTGAGTCCCTCCTGGATGACTGACCTTCTCTCTCAGGGAGAGCCCAGCCACTCTACAGACGCTGTTTCTGTGATCTCGTTCTTTCAGTCATGACCCAAACCTCATAACCATAGACGAGGGTAGGAACGTAGATCGACCCGTAAATCGAGAGCTTCGCTTTTTGACTCAGCTCTCTCTTCACCACGACGGACCGGTCCAGTGCCCGCTTCACCGCGGACGCTGGACCAATCCGCCTGTCGATCTCCCGCTCCCTTCTTCCCTCATTCGTGAACAAGATCCCGATACTTGAACTCCTCCACTTGGGGCAGGACATCTCCCCCGACCCGGAGAAGGCACTCTACCCTTTTCTGGGTCAAGACCATGGTCTCGGACTTGGAGGCACTGATCCTCATCCCGGCTGCTTCACACTCGGCTGAGAACCGCTCCAGTGAGAGCTGCAGATCATGACCTGATGAAGCCAATAGGACCACATCATCCGCAAAAAGCAGAGATGCAATCCTAAGGTCACCAAAACGGATCCCCTCAACACCCTGGCTGCACCTAGAAATTCTGTCCATGAAAGTAATGAACAGAATAGTGGACAAAGGGCAGCCCTGGTGGAGTCCAACCCTCACCGGGAACGAGCCCAACTTATTGTTGGCAATGCGGACCAGACTCTGACACCGGTCATACAGGGACCTGACAGCCCGTATCAAAGGGCCCGGTACCCCATACTCCCAGAGAACCACCCATAGGGACACGGTCGAACGCCTTCCCCAAGTCCACAAAGCACATGTAGACTGGTTGGGCAAACTCCCAGAACCCTCCAGGACCCTGCTGAGGGTGTAGAGCTGGTCCAGTGTTCCAGAACCAGAACCACACTGCTCTTCTAAAATCCAAGGTTCGACTATCCGATGGACTCTCCTCTCCAGTATCCCCGAATAGATCAGAATCACCTCGAAGCCGTGAGGAAGTTTTTCTCCATGGCCTCTCCGAACCAAGTTTTTACCTCAGCAACCACCCAAGCCGCACGCTACTTCGCCTGCCGGTACCCATCAGCTGCTTCTGAAATCCCACAGGCCAAAAAGACCCGATAGGACTCCTTCTTCAGCCTGACAGCTTCCCTCACCAAAGGTGTCCACCAACAAGTTTGATGGTTGCCGCCACGACAATGGAGGCACGGAACATGGTCCATTCAGACTCAATGCTCCCCACTTCCCCAGAATGTGTTCAAAGCTCTGCCAGAGATGGGAGTTAAAGCCCCGCCTCACAGGGGATTCCGCCAGACATTTCCAGCAGATGCTCACAACATGTTTGGACCTGCCAGGTCTGACCGGCATCCTCCCCCACCACCGGAGCCAACTCACCACCAGGTAGTGGTCAGTGGGAAGCTCTGCGCCTCTTCACCCGAGTGTCCAAGACATACGGCCCAAATCCGATGAAACGATGACAAAATCGATCATCGAACTGCAGCCTAGGGTGTCCTGGTGCCAAGTGCAGATATGGACACCCTTATGCCAGAACATGGTGTTGGTTATGGACAATCCATGACGAGCACAGAAGTCCAGCAACAGAACACCACTGGAGTTCAGATTGGGGGGAGAGTTTCTCCCAACCACGCCCCTCCAGGTCTCACTGTCATTGCCCACGTGAGCATTGAAGTCCCCCAGTAGAACGAGGGAGTCCCCAGTAGGGGCACTCTCCAGTATCCCATCTAAGGACTCCAAGAACGGCAGGTAATCTGAACTGTTGTTTGGCCCGTAAGCACAAACAACAGTCAGAACCCATCCCCCCACATGTAGGCGGAGGGAGGCTACCCTCTCGTTCACCGGGGTAAACCCCAACGTACAGGCGCCGAGATGGGGAGCAACAAGTTGCCCACTTCTGTCCAATACCTCTCACCGTGGGCAACTCCAGAGTGGAAATACATCCAGCCCCTCTAAAGGAGACTGGTTCCAGAACCAAAGCTATGCGTCGAGGTGAGACCGACTATTTCTAGCAGGAACCTCTCAGCCTCACACACCAGAGAGATGATGACATTCCACGTCCCAAGAGCCAGTTTCTGTAACCGAGGATCGGACCACCAGGATCCCCTCCCTCGGCCGCCACCCGTCACACACTGCACCCGACCTGTTTGACTGCTCCCACAGGTGGTGGGTCCTTGGGAGGAGGGACCCATGTTTCCTCTTCAGGCTCAGCTCAGCCGGGCTCCATGGGTAAAAGCCCGGCCACCAGGCGCTCGCCATCATGCCCCACCTCCAGGCCTGTCTCCAGAGCGGGGCCCCGGTGACCCGTGTCCGGGCGAGGGAACACGAGATCTAATCTTCTTATTCATCATCAGTGACTCCAATCCAGTGTATTTCTTTATATGTGTAAACATCACACTGGTGACGAGATTTGAAAACTGAGACAAAGAAAGAAAGGCAGACGTCTCCCCAGACAGCAGCTACACATCAACAAGCTAAGTACCAGCTAGCAGCTAGCTAACCAGCTAATGCTAATGACACAAGCTAATGACCCTGGTGTAGTTGTATGTAAACACCATGTTGATTACAACTACACCAGCCCTTCCACCGTTTGATAACAACACAGAACCCAGTTCAGTCGGACTGCACTGGACAAAATGGATACAGAGGTTTGAGAACTACACAGCTGCTTTCAACATTTCGGGTGACGGGCGGCTGAAAGCTCTACTGTTGCACTTACCTAGTGAATGTGTACATATTTACTACACCTTCGCAGCGAGCTCAGATAGATGTAAAATGTGAAAACGAAGCTCGAAACGTATTTTACACCGAAGAAAAAAGCAGTTCAACATCCAAGTGAAAACCTAGACACATGCTGCACAACTATCCGAGCAACACGCATGGAACAAGGAGCACTTGTGTCTGTGAACGCCATACAGCCAAAAGGTCAACTGAACAAAACCTATAAAGTTACAACCACCAACAAATCAAACAACCAGTGCAGATATTGTGGTAGGAAATATCCACATGAATGGGATTGCCCTGCACGAGGAAAAGCAGGGCAATCCCATTCATGTGGGAATGGGATTACCCATTCCCACATGAATGGGCAAAACCACAAACCCTAACCACAGGCTTTGTGGTTTAGCTTACCACAAAGCCTGTGGTAAGCTAAACCATTTTCCCAGACAATGTCGATCGAAACAAAACCTCCTGTCCAAAGCTATGACACAAAGCCCAAAGTGTAGCTTAAGCATTACAAAACCTCTAAGAAAGTGTTCTCCAGCTCAACACAAGGTAACAAAAACGATTCATCTAGCAGAGGTGATGAATATGCATTTATCACAACTGCTGTAGATAAGAAAACAGCAAAGTCTCATATTAACTATGAGGCTTTAAGATCTCAGTGATACTGGATTCAGGCGCCACAGTGAACATCATCAGTGACTCTGTCCTAAACCTCATCACCATAACCACAATCAGTCCCACCTGATGCTAATGTTTTTTCCTATGGCTGTTCTACTCCGCTACAACTAGCTGGTATGTTTGTATGTGAAGCAGAAGCAAACAACAAAAAGACCAAATGCTAATTCTATGTGAAAGCAGGTTGTGTCATGTCCTATTCCCTGTTAGGAAATGACACAGCTAATCCATTAGGCCTCATCAAAGTGGTAAACAGTGTCTCAGCTACACCAGAACCCACAGTGGCAGAAAGACTCAGACAGCCACCCAGAACCTTTTCAAGTCAAGCTGAAGGACTTTCAAGTCAACCTCCACATGGACACTAATGTTCAGCCAACATGTTAGACACACAGATGTGGCCCGTTTCACATCCGTCAGAGAGTAGAACATGGCTGGCTACCAACAGCTAGAGCTCCACCCTGACAGCAGGTACGTTACAACATTCAGCATAAAGGTCTGAGGAGATACAAGCTTCTGCAGTTTGGCATATCTCAGCGGCAGAGGTATCTCAAAATGCCGTCTGCCAGGCTCTAAAAGGAGCGAAGGTGTGAAGAACCTCAGCGATGACATCATCATGCATAGAAAGACACAAGCAGATCATGACAAAAACCTCACATCAGTGATCCAGAGGCTCTTACTCTTAATAAAGATAAGAGCTCAACAAAAGATTAATTTTTTGGATTCATCTTCCAAGCTGGTGGTATGTCTGCTGACCCAAAGAAAGTCACTGCAATCCAGGAAGCTAGCGCACCGCAGTGAGAAGCCTGCTAGGCATGGCGACATGCAGCTCATGTTTTATTAAACACTTTGCTTCTATTTCAGCAACACTTCATGAACTGACCAAGAAAGACACACAATGGTGCTGGGAATCCAATCCAAGCAAAAGCCCAGAAAAACCTGAAAGACAAACAGTTTAACCATTGAGATTGATGTGATATATTGACCCTAACAAAGATACAGAACTGGCTGAAGACAGAAGCCCTGTTTGCATAAGAGCTATTCTTTATCAACTTGGAAAGGAGACACTGTAGCATAAGCTAGCCTAGTTTGTGAGAGACACTCATAAACAGAATGAGAAGCATTGGCAGTAGTGTGGAGCTGTGAACATTTACATCTCTAAAGACGCCCTTTCACTTTAGTTGCTGGAAGTTATATGGAACAATCCTCATTCAGAACCACCAGCAAGAATTGAACGATGGTGACCAAGGCTTCAACCATACGACCAGTGAGTAGACTACAGGAAAGGAACGGATAACCCAGCTGACTACATGTCCAGATGTTGCTCAGGTCTAAAGTATGGTTCCCTAACAAGGACCAATAAGCAGAGCTTGTAGTTGAGAACTGTTCATCCTGCAGGCCAACATCCCAGTAACTCACCTTAAGCCGCTCCAAATGCCAGAACTATCAGAATCACCGTGGAGTTCAGTCAGTCAGCGCTGATTTCTATGACCCACTACCATCTGGAGAGAACTTGCTAGTTACAGTGGATGAGTGGATACACTATCCAATAGCTCAGGCTGTTAGCTCTATTATTCTTGTCCTGGACAAAATGTTTTCAATGATTATTGAAATTCCCAGACGTCTCTAAACAGACGATGGACCTTCCTTCAACAGTGAACATTTTCCAAGGTTCCTGACAGTCCTGGGCTGATAACACCATAAGGCCTCAAGCAGACAGAACAGCAGAGCGATTCATGTGTTCATTGGGAAAAGCAGTCAGAGTGTCACACTGCCAGGGCGTCGCCTGGCAGCAGACATTAAACTCATTCCTCTGTGAGTACCACTCTACCCCACATAGCACCACCTGCAGCAGATCTCATGTTCCAGCAGAAGATCTACATTCAAATCTGTAACGTTGTGGAAAACACCAGTGATCAGAAACTGGACTGCAAAGGCAAAAATGAATCTTAATGCAGATGTAAATCATCATGCCAAGCCCAATGCTCTCCAACTGGCGACATCGAACCGGCAACCAAAACGCAGCAACCTGGCAACATCCAGCAGCAATGGACATTCGATCAGAAGAAACTCCTTCTTCAAAAAGATCAGTGCAAATTTTCTTCACCTGATTCTGGAAATAAAGATACAGACATTATTGTTCCATCATCACTACGGGTCCAAACGGCACCACAGGCCCACAGAACTGAAATACATAAGAGCTGGAAATGATATAAGGACTAAAACTTTATCAATGAGTTACTTCAACAGTTTGTGTTCGACAGTAATTATGGACTAATTTACATTTTGATTTAACAGTTCACACCAAATAACACTTGGATTAGTTTAATCTCAGCTGCTGCTTTGTGTTGATTGTTAGGAAATATTGATGTTTTGATCCTGTGATGCATTTCATCACTGAATGACATCAAGTTTGTTTTAAAAGGAGAAGTTAAAAAAAGAGTGATGTAATTTATACAGTGGTGCTTATGCATTTATGTTACAGACTGTCAGTGAACGCACCAGGAGAAAGACTGATCTCTGTGTTATAGAAAACAGATTGTAACCATGTATTGATCTATCAGAACCATTTCCTATAATTGATTAGTAAAGCTTCATCGACTCCAGTTTATTTCTTCATAAATGTAAACATGAGTTTTGTCTTCATTCATTTGGAAAACATCAGATCTACAGTTACAGGATGTGTTGAAACAAGGAGCTTCTGGAGACCGTTATGGCAGATCTGAACTTTGACCTCAATATGAGAAACTTCAGCCTGACAGGAAGAACCACAGAGCTGTGAGGTTAAAGGTCATCTTGTGAAGTTGGGATGTTTTTTCCAACAGGATCCAGAAGAATCAGCTCAGATGTTGGACTGGATTTCATTTCAGTGTCTTTAGTGAATGTTGCTCCTCATTTCAACAGTGGAGATAAAAAGGCTTTTATTTTGGAGAAACTTTCATCAACATCAATATTTCAGCTAAATAAACATGTTTGATGAAGGAAAAGCATCTCAGACTCAAAGCAAGATGGCAGAGAACTAAACTTATTAAATATTAGACAATTTAAATTCACATAATCATGGTGGTAGAAACCATTTGTTTATTAAAACTTAATCAGTGTATTTGTCTTATTTGATGTTTGTTGTGACGTTTACTGCAAACAAACGAGGTCATCAGTAATTAGTCCAAGTTTATTGTTTATTGATCGTTCAGAAAATCCAGCAGCTGTAATGAACCACAACAAAGGTCAACAAGGTGAAACAACTTAAACAGGTGATGAACTCAAAACCACTCGCACCTTTTTATTCTCCGTCTCTCTATCCTTAAACACACCCGTTGCCATGGCAGCCGCCTGCGCCCCGCAACCCGAGCAGAGATTAGATTAAAACATTCAGTCGTTATGATATCAGGTTTCCAGGCTTGATATTTAATGACTGATTATTGATTAGCCTCTCATGAACACGGCGGCGTCTGATTGGTTCATTTAAACTCCTGTTGCTCTTTGAGTCGCTTTTTATTGTTAATGGAACCGAAACGCACTTTAACAATAATTACTGAGAATATTGATTTGAACATGTTTTTTATTCTTTAATAAAGTTTAAAACGTTTTGGATCTTTTGATAAGTACATCAGAACAGGAAGTGCTGGTCTCAGTTTATCACCCCCTGCTGAGATTTAAAGTGTTAAAAACGTTACATAATATCTGTCAGCCGTTCTTATCTTATGTTGAAAGTTTCAGCAGATAAATTTATGCAAAGGTCAAATGTTGGTTTTTCATTTATGCACAAACCTGAACTTTACATCGACTGACGTATGAAGACAAGCTGGATTAGATCTGGTGCAGGAGGGGAGGGAGGGATTTCTGTTGTGTGTGTGTTTCATTAGGTCTATGTGAAAAAAAACAATAATGAGACTTTCATCAAAAAAAACAAAAAAAAACTGTTTTATGTCCCAACATAAAAAACAGTCGTGTGTTTTGTTTTACACTTTTTAAAATCTATTTATTTTAAATTAAAGTTTGTTTAATGTCCTTCCTTTCCCCCCAAAAATCAGCCATTGCCCCCCGGGCAACACTCCCCTGGAGCCGGTCCAACCAGAACCAGAACCAGGTTACCTGAGTCCAGGTGTGCGGCAGCAGCAGGGGGCGGGTCAGAGTGTGGAACCTCCAATCAGATCGCACCTGGAGGGAGGAGTCAGCATGAAGCTCCACCCCCTTCTGCCCAGCAACACTGCAACCAATCAGAACGCTGGGATCCTGTTGGACACACAGAGGACCAATCAGCTGCAGGGGGACGGAAGTAGATACCTGATACCTGTCCATCAGAGGACAGGCTGACCTGGACCAGAGTGAGTGAACCATGAAGAGCTCCAGAACCAGAACCAGTAGAACCGGTAGGACGAGTAGAACCAGTACATCCGGTCCAGAGGTAACTATGCACCAGTGACATCATCAAGGTGTTTTACCTGAGTGTTTGGTGCTGTGAGTCTGTAGACAGATCCAGACTGGAGGAGAGGAAACCATCGACAGGAAACACCTGAGAACTGCAGCAACACCTGGAGACACAGAGAGCAGAGACAGGGACACCTGGTGGTCAGGGTAACCATCAGGTAACTTCCTGTTTCTCCTCACCTTTTCCTTCCTCTCTGGCTCCGCCTCCTTCTCCCTCATTGGCTGGTTCTTTGGGTCCCGCCCCCAGCTGACCACTGGACCAATCAGCAGAGCCGTAGCAGAGAAGCCCAGCTGAAGCCCCGCCCCCTCATCACTGCCACCAATCACAGCGTTCCTCCAGGCCACGCCCCCTTTGGACTCCATCCTGATCACCATGGAAACGCAGGGATGGGGGGGCTCATGAGCTGTTACCATGGCAACGGAGGAGGAGAGCTCTTCATCACATGAGCCTTCACCCTCCTCATCCTCCTTCTGGTTCCTCTGGATGTCGTCACTTCCTGGCTCCGCCCCCCTCATCCTCAGGTGTGTTGCCATGGTAACAGAGGGGCTGAGGATGAGCAGGTGATCCAGAGAGAACTGCAGGTAAACTCTGCAGAAACACAGGAAGTCAGATTCCCCTGCAGCTCTGAGCATGCTCAGTAGAGCCCCTGATGGTTCTGGTTCTGGTACCAGACTGGAACTGGGTCAGAACCAGCTGGTTCCAGTACCTGCTGGTTCTGTTGGAGAGGAAACTGTTCTGGTGTCGGCAGGACGAGAACTCTGATTGGAGGAACCGCTCCGTTACCATGGTGAAGCTCTGTACACACACCAGGCTGCCTGAAACACACACACACAGTAACACACACACACACACACACACATGTTTATGCGGCTGTCTTTGTGGGGACTTTCCATTGACTTCAATACATTAAAGATCTGCTGTTGTTGTATCAACCTTCCAGACTCTCAGGTTCTGGTTCTGGTTCTGATCTGCATCCAGAACCAGAACCAAGAGAGAAGAAACAGCTTTTAGCATCTATGCACCAAACATCTGGAACAAACTTCCAGAAAACTGTAAAACAGCAGAAACCCTGACTTCCTTCAAATCTCAACTAAAAACCAGCTGATTAGAGTTTTAATATGTAACAATGTTTTGTTTATTATATGACTTTGTGTTTATGATGTAAAGCACTTTGAAATGTCTTGCTGCTGAAATGAGCTATACTAATAAAATTTGATTTTGTTTTGATTCATTTCTACATCCTAACCTTTAACCTTTACCCTTATCCAAACCAAAACTCAATTCACCCCTTAGTCCTAACCCTGACCCCTGACCCCAAAACAACCTTCCCCTTGTGGGACCACAGGGAGCAGCAGGTCTCCACAATGTATTCGTTCTGGATCTCCACAGTGAATGACCCGGTTCTGGTTCTGGTTCTGGTTCTGGTTCTGTTCTCCATGGTGGTTGGATTCACTCAGCAGTTCATCATCTTCATCATCATCATCATCATCATCATCTGGTAGCTTATTAATAAACAGTAAAATGTTTTAATGTCTAATGAAGCAGCTCTACAGGTTTGATCTCCATCAGAGGATCAATGATGCTGATCAGCTGATAATCTGACAGATTAATTTATTATGACAGGATTAATAATCTGCTTCTGATTTAATGCAGAACTGGAACCAGGTCTGAGTTGGGAGCTTGGATTTCAAGTCCTTTGAAGTCATTTTTATAAATAATAAACCAAACGATGCTCTCATTGTAATGAAGCCCAGTGGTTTTGAATTTGGATGAGATGGTAGAATAAATATCTGTCAGTTAAATCTAAAGCCAATTTCACATCTCAGTGTTGATGTGCTGCTGTCAGAGGAGGGGAGTAAAACTACATGCCAGAGCCGCGGGGGCAGGTGGGAAAGAAACTGTAGGTAAAAACTGTTTCACTCAATTTTTACCCTCCATCCTGTGATGGACCCGGTTCATCTTTATGATGGGACAGAGAGAATCTCCTGAGTTCAGGTCCAGAACCTGGTTTCTGATTTGGACCCGGCTCACGAACACGCTGCACATTAACATGGATACGACTGAACCACCAGATTTATACAGCAAGACTCAACATAGCAGCATCACCATGGTAACCCAGAGTCGCTAACGACGTTAGCTAGTCAGTTGTCTCAGTAAAATAAAAGTAAAACTCTTTATGAACTTTAAATACCATACCAAACCAACTTTATTTATAAAGCACATTAAAACAACCACAGCTGATACAAAGTGCTGTACATAAAATAAATAAAAACAAATAAAAACTCTTAGTTTAAAACAAACAAACATACAATATAAAACTAGATCTCGCTGGAGTTGAAAGCCAAGTCAAATAAATGGGTTTTAAGACGAGCTTTAAAAGTGGACAGTGAAGGGGCCTCTAACCTGCAAAGGCAGGTCATTCCATAACTTAGGACCCCGACAGAGAAAGCTCTGTCCCCTCTGAGCTTCCTTCTAGATCTCGGTCCCTCCAAGAGACCGATAAGGTATGTAAGGGTGAAGAAGCTCAGTGAGGTAAGCCGGGGCAAGATCATGCAGCGATTTAGGAATTTTAAAACGGATCCTAAAATAAACAGGCAGCCAGTGAAGTGAAGCCAAGACAGGGTCACATGCTCTCTCTTTCCAGTTCCTGTCAAAAGTCTTGCAGCCGCATTCTGAAGCAGTTGCAGACGTGAGAGCAGTGACTGACTGACTCCCAGATATAGAGAGTTACAGTAATCCAGTCGAGTTTAAATAAAAGCGTGGATCACTGTTTCAAAATGCTGCCTTGAAAGAAAAGATTTCACTGATGCCAATCGCCTTACATGATAAAAACTGGACTTAACCACGGCTCTAATTTGGCTGTCCAATTTAAAATCACTGTCCACTATTGGAGAAGGGTGGGGCGCAAAACTCTCAAATATATGGATAACAAACAAACCACAGAGACGAGTTCTTACTGCCAGCCACGACGGGTTGGGAGATTTATTTATACACTCTACCACGGCTACATCGTACAAAACAGTTTCTCAAATCTCAAAGTCTCAAAATCAAAAGTCCCCAAAATCTCTCCGTTCTTTGTCTACAGACATTCTTATAGCTTCCAATGACGTCGGCTTTGCGTCAAGATTCTGGCTGCCCATTGACTGAGTGTGTTGGGAGTTTCCACGAATTTCTTACTGACCTCTCATCTGAACATCTGCTCCATCTCAGAACTGCAAAACAAGTCAATTAATAATAATTGTTGTTCTTATCTATCTAAACAGCTTACTTTCCAACCCGAGTTTTGGTCTAACATTTTGTACTTTCCCAGACAAAATCAGGTCAATTTGACCTTTCTGACACCAGATATCTTTTCCCTTAAAAACAACTCTTAGGAAGTATTTCTGCTCTAACACCACCTTAAAACCAAGATCTGTAATAACAGGTTTAAAATACACCTCCAAGGGTCCCAGATCAACAGAGGAGGACTCACAGGAGCCACTGGGTCCGAACACCATCACCTCTGTTTTCTTTTCGTTAAAATGTAAAAAGTTCAAAGCCAACCAAGCTTTAACATCATCTAGACATGCCAGGAGATGTTTGATTGACTGGACATCTTTCTGCTTCAGGGGCACACCCCCATCCTGCCAGACCGACACTGGCTTCCTCAACGAGCTCAACAACTTCTTCGGAAGATTTGAGGAGCTGAACAATAATCCTGCGAGGAAAGCGACGCCACTCCCCGATGAACTGGCGCTCAGACTAGAAACATCAGCAGTGCGGAAGGTTCTGAGGAAGGTCAACGCGCGGAAAGCTGCAGGTCCGGACAACATTCCAGGTCTGCTAATCAAGGAATGCTCGGACCAGCTGGCCCACGTGCTCACCGACATCTTCAACACGTCCCTGGACCAGGCTGTCGTCCCACGGTGCTTCAAGTCTGCCACTGTCGTTCCGGTCCCGAAGTCAACCACCATCACATGCCTTAACGACTTCCGCCCCGTCGCACTGACATCCACCATCATGAAGTGCTTCGAAAGACTTGTTAAGGACCACATCATCTCCACGCTCCCCATCACACGACCCTTTCCAGTTTGCATACCAGTCCAAGCGCAGTGCTGAGGATGCAGTCTCCACTGCTCTCCACCTGAGCCTGGACATCTGGAGGAGAAGAACACCCACGTGCGGATGCTGTTCCTGGACTTCAGCTCAGCGTTCAACACCATCATCCCCCAAGACCTGGTGGGCAAACTGGGCCCCTTAGGAATTAACACCCCCCTCTGCAACTGGCTACTGGACTTCCTCACTGACAGAACCCAGGCTGTCAGAATGGAGAACAACACCTCCGATGTCATCACCCTGAACCAGGCACCCCTCAGGGCTGTCCTGAGCCCCCTGCTGTTCACCCTGATGACCCACGACTGCCGTCCACACTTCAGATCCAACCACATCCTGAAGTACGCGGACGACACCACAGTGGTGGGCCTCATCCGGGACAACAACGAGACGGCCTATAGGGAGGAGGTGCGGCATCTGGTAGACCGGTGCAGAGGAAACAACCTGATCCTGAATGTCAACAAGACCAAGGAGATCATCATAGACTTCAGGAAATCCAGACCCACCCACACACCACTCCTCATCAACGACTCAGCAGTGGAGGTCGTCAGCAGCACCAAGTTCCTGGGGGTGCACATCAACGAGAACCTCAGCTGGTCTCCCCACATCTCCTCACTGGTGAAGAAGGGCCAGCAGCGCATGCACTTCCTGCGTGGGATGAAGAGCATCCCTCCCGCCCCCCATCCTTCAGACCTTCTACAGAGGGACCATCGAGAGCCAACTGACCAGCTACATCTCCATCTGGTCTGGGAGCTGCAGGGCCTCTGATGGAAGTCTCTACAGAGGGTGGTGAGGACAGGGGAGAAGATCACGGGGGCTCTGCTCCCCTGCATCAAGGACATCGCAGAGAGGCGCTGCCTAACTCGCGCTCACCAGATCCTCTCCGACCCGACCCACCCCAACCATGGACTGTTTTCCCCCTGGCGTCTGGCAGAAGGTTCTGCAGCATCTTGTGCAGAACAACCAGACTACTGAACAGTTTCTTCCCCCGGGCCATCAGACTGCTTAACGCCACATAACACACACAAACACACTCACACACACACTCACACACACACACACACACTCACAAACCAAATCACCCCCCATGGACATGGTCAATACATGCACTTTAGTTTAGTTTTTTCACAACACTGAACCGAGTGTATTCTATGGCACTTGTATTGTATTTATTTATTTATTGTGTTTTAAGGTTTTAGCTCTGCTACACTGGTAGCCAAGTAACGACATTTCGTTGTCAAGATTCACCTTGAGTTTTTTTTGTACAATGACAATAAAGACAATAAATCTTAGACTACGTCTAAGATTTACTTAGACTTAGTCTAGGTCTAAGTAAATCTGGCAATATTCAGCATAACAATGAAATGAAATCCAATGTTTCCTGAGGATAGAACCCAGAGGCAGTAAATAAAGACAGAAAAGCAGTGGGCCCAGAATTGAGCCCTGTGGTACACCATATGACATTGAAGCAGTAGATGATTCAGAGTCTCTAATATTACTGGAATGTTCTGTCCTCCAGGTTGGACCTGAACCAATTAAGAACAGTGTCATCAATACATACAATAAGCTGTAATCACGATATTAAAATGTCGTGGTCGGCTGTATTAAAGGCAGCAGTGAGGTCAAGTAAAATCAGAACAACATGATTACCAGAATCACATGCTGAAAGGATGTCATTAAAAACTCTTATTAAAGCAGATTCTGTGCTATGAAGAGTTTTAAAACCTGATTGGAAAACCTCCAGAATACCATCCTCATCTAAAAACTGTTTCTGATGGTATACAATTGTTTCTAAAACCTTAGAAAGAAAAGGCAGCTTCAAGATGGGCTGATAATTTGCCAGAACAGAAGGATCAATGCCAGGTTTTTTAAGCAGTGGCTGCACTGCTGCATGTTTAAAACTAGCAGGGACCACACCTGAGGACAGACTGCTATTTATAATTGCACAGACAGTCTGCACTATGCTAGATAAAATATCTTTAAAAAGTCGTGGAGGGACAGGATCACGGGGGGAACCTGCTGGCTGAATATGGCCAACCACATCCTCTAAACGTGAGACAGTCAGGCTCAAACTGAGTGAAAGCAGCAGAGCGAGGGACCGAAACGGAGCGAGGGACCGAAACGGAGCGAGGGACCGAAACGGAGCGAGGGACCGAAAAACAGAACGAGGAACCGAAAGGAGCAAGGGACCGAAACGGAGCGAGGGACGGAAACGAACGAGGGACCGAAACGGAGCGAGGGACCGAAACGGAGCGAGGGACCGAAACGGAGCGAGGGACCGAAACGGAGCGAGGGACCGAAACGGAGCGGGGACCGAACAGAACGAGGAACCGAAACAGAACGAGGAACCGAAACAGAACGAGGAACCGAAACGGAGCGAGGGACCGAAACGGAACGAGGGACCGAAACGGAACGAGGGACCGAAACGGAGCAAGGGACCGAAACGGAGCGAGGGACCGAAACGGAGCGAGGGACCGAAACGGAACGAGGGACCGAAACGGAGCAAGGGACCGAACGGAGCGAGGGACCGAAACGGAGCGAGGGACCGAAACGGAGCGAGGGACCGAAACAGAACGAGGAACCGAAACAGAACGAGGAACCGAAACAGAACGAGGAACCGAAACAGACGAGGAACCGAAACAGAACGAGGGACCGAAACGGAACGAGGGACCGAAACGGAGCAAGGGACCGAAACGGAGCAAGGGACCGAAACGGAGCGAGGGACCGAACGGAGCGAGGGACCGAAACGGAACGAGGGACCGAAACGGAGCGAGGGACCGAAACGGAGCGAGGGACCGAAACGGAGCGAGGGACCGAAACGGAGCGAGGGACCGAAACGGAACGAGGGACCGAAACGGAGCGAGGGACCGAAACGGAGCGAGGGACCGAAACGGAGCGAGGGACCGAAACGGAGCGAGGGACCGAAACGGAGCGAGGGACCGAAACAGAACGAGGGACCGAAACGGAGCGAGGGACCGAGGGACCGAAACAGAGCGAGGGACCGAAACGGAGCGAGGGACCGAAACGGAGCGAGGGACCGAGGGACCGAAACAGAGCGAGGGACCGAAACAGAGCGAGGGACCGAAACGGAGCGAGGGACCGAAACAGAGCGAGGGACCGAAACAGAGCGAGGGAGCGAAACAGAGCGAGGGACCGAAACGGAACGAGGAACCGAAACGGAGCGAGGGACCGAAACGGAGCGAGGGACCGAAACAGAGCGGGGGACCGAAACGGAGCGAGGGACCGAAACGGAGCGAGGGACCGAAACGGAGCGAGGGACCGAAACGGAGCGAGGGACCGAAACAGAGCGAGGGACCGAAACAGAGCGAGGGACCGAAACGGAGCGAGGGACCGAAACGGAGCGAGGGACCGAAACGGAGCGAGGGACCGAAACAGAGCGAGGGACCGAAACGGAGCGAGGGACCGAAACGGACGAGGGACCGAAACGGAGCGAGGGACCGAACAGAACGAGGGACCGAAACGGAGCGAGGACCGAAACGGAGCGAGGGACCGAAACAGAGCGAGGGAGCGAAACAGAGCGAGGGACCGAAACGGAACGAGGGACCGAAACGAGAGGGACCGAAACGGAGCGAGGGACCGAAACGGAGCGAGGGACCGAAACGGAGCGAGGGACCGAAACAGAACGAGGGACCGAAACAGAACGAGGGACCGAAACGGAGCGAGGGACCGAAACGGAGCGAGGGACCGAAACGGAGCGAGGGACCGAAACGGAGCGAGGGACCGAAACAGAGCGAGGGACGGAAACAGAACGAGGAACCGAAACAGAGCGAGGGACCGAAACGGAGCGGGGGACCGAAACAGAGCAATGGACCGAAACGGAGCGAGGGACCGAAACGGAGCGAGGGACCGAAACAGAGCGAGGGAGCGAAACAGAGCGAGGGACCGAAACGGAACGAGGAACCGAAACGGAGCGAGGGACGGAAACAGAGTGAGGGACCGAAACAGGGGGGTCAGAGTCAGGAGCTATGGTAAGAGCCCTGGCACTACCAACCTTCTCAATAAAGAAACACAGAAAATTCTCACACATGTCAGGAGAAGCTTCCAAACAGACATTCTGTGGAGTATTAAGCATAGAGTCAATGGTGTTGAATAAGACACGTGGGTTATGTCTGTTTGAGGAGATAATATTAGCCAAATATTCCCTTTTTGTCTCTGTAACTGTGCTCTGCTAGAGTCGCCAACAGTCTGTTAAAATTTGAAAAGTAACCTGCAGTTTATCCTTCTTCCACCTGCGTTCAACACGGCAACATTCCTTCCTTACAGCACGAGTTCTGTCATTAAACCAAGGCTCAGGTTTAATCTTTGGTTGCCTAGTTTTTAATGGAGCAACCGAGTCCAGGATTGTTTGACAGGAGGAACAGAACCAGGAGCAGAGCTCTTCAGTATCAAAGTGGAGGAAGTCAGATAATCCATGAAGTTGAAGAAAAGCAGTAGAGAACTGAGTGGCCGTGGAGGGGTTAATAATCCGCTGAGCTGCAGCGCGGGTTTTAAACTAACCCTGAATAAAACAGGCAGGTGATCTGAGAACACAGAGTCACAGATTTCCAGGTGATCCACAGGCAGACCGCAGGACATAACCAGATCCAGTGTGTGTCCGCGCTCATGTGTCGGGCCAGATACGGCCTGTACCAGGTTAAAGGAGTCCAGAAGGTTTAAAACGTCCTTTACCAGAGGCTTATCAGGACAACACACATGTATATTGAGATCTCCAACAATCAGAACATGATCATAGTTAGTTATAATCCCAGCTGAAAAGTCAGAGATAAAATCCTTATTATATTGGGGGGCCGGTAAACCACAGCACAGAAGACAGGCTTTCCGTGTCTCATCTCAAATGACGTGAACTCAAAGCTGGGGAATGGCGTCTGTAGAAAACACTGCTTACATTTATAGTCCTGTTTGGAAACAGTCGCTGTGCCTCCTCCTCTCCCTGAAGGTGAATTAAAATAAGAACAGTTCGCTGGTAGAAGCTCAGACAGAGCACTGGACTCACCAACATTCAGCCACATCTCAGTCACACACAGGAAATCCAGGTTTTGGTGAATGAAAAAGTCCCAAAGAATAAAAGTTTTGTTCGTAAGCGACCTGGCGTTTATTAGGCCAAACCTGACAGGAACTGGAGCATGAGCTTCAACAGGTTGGGAGACCTGGCACAGCGGTCTCAGGTTTTGAAGACACAGCCGGCGCATATAGAGCCGGGAGGGGCAATGGCGGCGGTGCAGAGGGGCTTCAACTCCAGCCACAGGCACCAAACAGACATCAACAGGATCCAAAAAACGCAGAGGCACCGAGAGCCTAGAAATAGTCCATGTGATGATCGGGTAAAACAAGGACAGTGCGTCAGAAAGAACTTCAGCTTCACCACTTGAGTCTCTGCCTCTGCATCAGTGTTTGAGTTTTCACCTCATTCCTGTTAGATAAAGGATCTGATGAATGAATGAATGAATGAATGAATGAAATCAGGTAGGGTTGGTTTAACCCTATTCAGTAGAACCAGATCAGCTGGTTAAACCAAACTGGGTCCAGTTAGAAACTCTGATCTGGACCTGAACATGATGTGTGTGTGTGTGTGTGTGTGTGTGTGTGGTTCCTACCGATCCAGGCGGTGTTGAAGGCTGACCTCTGACCTCCATCCACCTCCTCTGCGGTTTCCGTGACGACACAGCTAACAGCTGCTGTAGCGTCTCTGAGCTCCAGGCTCTGTATGAACTCTGACCTTTCAGAGGGCAGCTGGAGGACGCCGACCAGCAGGAGGGGGCGGGGCCTAACAGGAAGGACACCATGAGACACTAAAGGGGGCGGAGCCTAACAGGAAGCAGGTTCTGATCCACTTCATCCCGATAGTCCTGATGCTGCTGAGTTTACCTGAGACTGTCTCCTGTCCTGGGGTCAGAGGTCAGCGTCCTGCAGGACCAGGAGAGAGGAGAATTGACCTGAGAGGAGCCGAGGACACCAGGGGGCAGCAGAGAGCTGAGAGACACTGAGGACCAGCAGGACGACCGGAGGGACTGGAGGAGATCTGAGACACTGAGGAGCTGAGGGACAAACGGGTCCATCTGGTACTGAGGACAGAGAGACACTGAGTCCATCAGAGGACAGACAGAGGGATGCCAACACAAGTCCACCTCTCTGCAGCAACAGGAAGGGGGACGGACTACTGTCAGTCTCAGACCTGATATGGAAATGGGGCCGTTGCACTCCGGAAGTAAAGGGGGCGCTGTTTCCTTTATTATCCTCCCATTTTTATTTTCTTTTTATATCTGTGATATATTTTCATCTTTATGAAGGATTTTCACTCAGCAGGTGTTTGAACTTCTCTGTTATTTACTTCAGTTCACAATTTGTTTTTTTTATTGCTTTTTAGAACTACATGTAAACATCAACAAAAGTAAACAAAAACAACAAATCAACAAGAAACTCAGCACCGTCAACATAAAAAAACAAAACATACAAAATAACCAGGCCTGGTTTTAAATAGTCAGAACTCTATAAACATCCAACTGAGTGATAATATTGAATGTAAAGAAATAAAAAAATACAGATTACAGTCTCTGTAAGACAGACTGCAGTGGATCTCAGATCCTCCACAATTTGTCCGACTTTTCATGAAGGTCATGAATCAGTTATTCCACTGAAACAATAGCAGAGATGTTTGGTTTCCACATATCAGCTGCAGCCTGCAGTGCTGAACGTCTCAGTAATTTACATTTAACAGAAATAAGATGATCACAAGCAAATGTTTAGCATCTGCATGATTAAAAAGACAGAAGGAAAGAGTCACAGAATAATTTATCAATAATCTCTTGGAAAATCTGAATATAATTCCAAGACCAAAACAAATAAATAAATGTGTCTCTATGTATTTTACATTTATGACAAAGATCTGAAGCATCAGGAAACATCCTCCGAAGGTGAACAGTGTAGAATAAGTTTGGAGGAAGAATTTAAAGTTCTGCTCATGCATAGAGACTCGGGTCCAGTTGGAGAAAAGCCCATTACAGATTTCCTCCTGATCTGCTGATCCAACATCAGAGCAGATCAGTTTTAACAGATCCTGTGTCTTTCTGTCTTCTTCTAATTCTGCTCCTTAGTTGCATATTATCACCTTTATACTGCCTCTAGTGGCGTGGGGAGGTAACAGAACTAATATAATTATATTATTAAATCAGAATAGCACAAAGTCTTTATTATTTATTATTAATTCTGGCAACATAACAGATAAATTATCTTAGGGTTAGGTTTGGGAAATCTTAGTGGCATTTTCCAAACCTCTCATGCTCCACTAAACAATCCTCAAATCATTACCTGTGCTGCTCATACCTCACTATTCCACTAGAGCTATGTATATACATTGCTGTATGTCAGTCTGATTTTGGCTGAACGGAGAATGATACTTGGTATATTGTCTGCTGATAACTGTAGAGAGAGAAGAAAGAGAAAGAAAAACTAAACACACACACTCACATCTATATCACGACTAAACACACACATCTGGACCAACTTTCCCTCTAATGTTTCATGTGTCTGGGCTTCCTGAACACACTGAGGACCACTGTGAGCATCATCAGTGTACACGGCGTGGCCACGCACAAGTATCATAAATCTGGGATCATATAAAGTTGCATGGCTTATTAAAAAATCAAATTACATCAGCAATTTTCATTCGTTTGCTTTTAATTTAAGGGATTTGCTCAATTAAAAAAAAAAAGAAAGAAAAGAAAACATTGCTGTTCATGAGATGCATGCTATAAGTAAGAGTCCTGCTTCAGCCAGGGTGAGAAATGAGACATTACACCTTTCAGACATAAATATTTGTTCATATTAAAACATTCACGTTTTGCACAATGAAATGTTTTCTGTAGCTTGTGATGCAGTATAAATTCTTGTAAAATATTTAATTAGTTTTTTTATGTCTGCCCTTCTCACTTCTCCAGTGGTTGTTCATTTAGCCCAGGTTGATGGTCAGTCTGCTTCTTGCTTTATGTTCTTGAATTCAGCATATTGACTATTAATGGCCTCCATAATCTGTGGGTGGAGGAGAATGGCCTCATACTTCTTTGCCAGTGTACAAATGTCTGCTTATCCATAGTCAAAAGTCTGAACTCAACATTTCAGTATCAAATGCAGACCATTCCTTTCATTTGATTTGATTCCATTTGATCTTAGAAGAAGTGCATTTCTTTTTTTTTAACTTTGGCTTGGTGAGTGGATGTCCCACTAGACATGATCAGCTGATGGCTTTCACGTTTCTTAACTCTACCGCTCTATTCTCACCTGCACGGCCATATGACCAAGGCACGTAACCCACGTAGCGAAAGTGAACCGTATCGTATCATTGGCTGGATTCCTGTCACTCACTGAGTTCGATCACAAAGTAGTATGGAAAAAAATTATTGGTCCATAGTCAAAACTGATGTCTGAGCTCAATGTCCACTTTACGTTGGACTTTATTTTATGCGCTACATAGATTTTCTTGTGCGCTGAGAATATGTGAGCAGTGGATGATCTGGACCTAGACCCCTTTAAAGAAAAACTCAAATGTACGTGTCCATCTCACAGCCGGGCATCATTTAGATCAGGTGTGTCAAACTCCTTTTGGTTTTGGGCCAAATCAAGGTTATGAAGGCTCTTAAAGGGCCGGTTGTGCCAGAATGTGTTCATAAAAGTTGTTCACAAACTGTTAATATGTCAATGAATTCTTAAAATTACATAATATTATTGAAGATCTTTTCAGTCCCTTCAAGAACTAATAATAAATGCGACTGTTTATTTACTCGCTGTATAAATCATGGACTATAATCAAACATCAACTAAATTCTCAAGAAACTGGAGGGACTGATTGATATAAATTGGCAGTAAACAGATAAAAACTGCATTGATATGATTGATAATATAATATTTAATCACACTTAGTGTTTAGTCTCGTCTGTAGAGGGCCACATAAAAAGCTACGGCGGGCCGTATTTGGCCCCCGGGCCTTCAGTTTGACACATGTGATTTAGACTAACATTTTCCTCCTAAAATCAAAATGGTCACTTGTTAGAGGGCAACCAGCTCAGACCAGACAACCAGAAATTCAAACAATGCAACTTAGAAGAACTTCTGAAAAAACTCCATAACTTAGTTAAATCAATGTAATAACCTAATACTCCTCAAGATTAATATACTGGATCTGAATGAGTAGTTTATTGGTCATCATGGTTTCTAGTCCAGTCTGTGTGACAGTAATCAGGTCCAGGACTCATTTTAGTTGTACAGGTTAATCGAAAGAATGATAAAGAAATTCTAGAGACAGTTTGCATTAAACAAGCTAATAAAGAACCGTCTGAGTTCTGGAAGTGTCTAGATTAATACCACAGATAAACCACTTGGATCCAGCTAATAATTATTGCATTGATGGGTTCAGGCTGGGTGGTGTAGTAGACAGTCGATATAGTGGAGAGAGCTGATGTAGCGCTTGGCTTCCTCAGGTGAAGCCAGGAACCTTGGACTCCTATTCTCTGTCATGATGAATGGTTTGTCTGGGTAGCGCAGAGCAGCCTGAGACCTTGATCAGCTGTTAGCATGTGGTCAGTTAGCATAGCAGTTAGCTCCGCCATGATGTTTCCCTTGTCCTTTTTCTGCTCTTCTCTTTTTGTTCTGCTTCTCATCATTAGACTGACTGATCGCAGTTCCAGTGAAACTCTATAGTTACTGTTGGATTAACAAACAGGAAGTGAAATTTAACAGAGTATTGATGTTGGAGGTGGGAGCTTCGGAAAAAGTGTCAACTCCATTTTGGAGTTGATGCTTTCCTGTCCAACCGGAAGTCGTGACTCACTTTCAACCCAGAAAAGGAATTAGATTAGTGACTGTAGCTTATTTCACCAGAAACTGTAGAATATTCACTATTTAGATGCAGAGACCAGAAAACCAGAGGAAACTTCTGGATCAACATTGTTAGATTATTTTTAGACTCCTGTTCTTCCAACCCAGAAATGAAATCAGACCAGAGGAAACTTAGAAACCCTGAACAGGAGCATCGAGTTAATATACTTTAGATTATTAGATTATTTATCTTCTTTTGCTCTGTCCTTTAGTTTGTTATTTTGTTTGTATTTCTTTTTAATTCCTGTAAAGCCCCTTGTATCGCCTTGTTGCTGAAAATGTGCTGTAGAAGTAAAATTACCTTTAGTTCCTTCATCTCCCAACCTGAACATTTTCCACCAATCAGAGCCGCGAATGAGACGGAAACTGAAGAGGAATCAGATAAACTAGTTTAGTTCTGAACAGATGGATCAATACTTTGGTTTGGATTTTATATGAAGGATGTCCAACAAAATGAGGTCATTTGTGAAACATGTTATCAAACTTAAAGGTTGATCCACAGATTTATTCCCCTATACTTTTCTTTACCTGCTGTTCAGCTGTTAGAACCAGAAACCTGGAGACACAGATTGGATTCATTTAGTGACATAACATGGAGAAGAACTCAAACTTCTTTTTCTTTTTCTTGTTCATGTTGGTTTTATGATACTCATGAAGCGTCTGCATCTAATTCTGCATCCAACAACAAGATGTTGATGTCAAATGTAACTGACAGCAACCCAACTTTATGTATCAGGATTCAGGACCAGAAACTCAAACATTTCCCACATAGAGCAGAACATTCAGTTATAGTTTTGGGTTTTTAGGCTCCATGTGTATTTTGCTTTTTTTGCTTTTATTGATAAGTGATCTCTGTGATCGGTTAGCCACCGCTGCTATTAGCCATGCTGACAAAGCTAATTTAAATACCTGCTTTACTGATGATCTGTCCAAAACTCATCTTTTTCCACATCACATCTATTTAAGTTTGTCAAAGTCAAGGATAACTGACCTACTTCACTTTACCTCCATATTTTTGTTCTTAGTTAAATCATGAGTGGGTGACGTCCTGCTGCAATGGATCTATAGTTTAAAATGACATTGGAGCTCATCTAAGAATATATGATATATATTATGTTTCGTAATATAGCAAAATATATCAGGATATTAGATTTTCCTCCTATCCCCCACCTCTATTACCACCCCAACCACTAGAGGCAGTAGTAGACCCAAAAAGATGCGACTAAGGAGCAGATTTAGAAGAACAAAAAGCTACAGAATTAGTTAAAAACTGTGAGCTGAGCTGAAGTAAATAATAGAGAGAAGATCAATACATGCTGAGAGTGAAAATCCTTCCTAAAGGTGAAATAAAAACAGCAGACTGTGGATAATATAGGAAACAGCGCCCCCTTCACATCCGCAGTGCAATGATTCCATTTCCATATAAGGACTGAGACTGACAGTAGTCCCTCCCCCTTCCTGTTAGCTGCAGCAGGTCCTTCTCACCTGGTCCAGAGGACAGCAGTGAGGCCTGTCCAGCATCTCAGAGTAGATGTCTCTCTGTCCTCTCTGTGTCCACAGCATCTCTGATAGTTTCCAGGACAGAAGACAGACGCAGTGAGGAAGAGGAGGATGAAGAGGAGGACGGGGGGGATCAGTGGGGACCAGACTGGAGACAGGGAGAGGGGACAGTTAGTGGGACATGTTGGAGACATGAGACAGAATCTGACAAAGTGACGCCGTGTTTATTATTAATGATGAAACTAGAAAAGATCCAAGAGTTTCACAGATCAGGAAACATTTTAATTTATGTAATATCAAGGAAGCAGGAAGTAGATCAGCTCTGTTAGCTTGGACAGCATTAGCATGTAGCTGAGCTGCAGTTTGATGTTTTGGTTCATTCATCACTAAAATAAGACGACACACACACTCAGTTTCTCTGTCTTTGTGGGACTTTCAATGGTTTCCATTCATTTCTACAGTCAAAACAAAACTCAGTTCAAACCTGAACCCAGAAAGTTTTTCCTCATGGGGCCCAAAAGATGTTCCCACAGAAAATGTTCCCACAAGGAGCAGGAGGCCCCAAAAACATACTGTACACAGAACAAGGTAAATACACACACACACACTGATCCTCAGCAGATGTTTAAATGATCATCACTTAGATAAATGATGATTAAATGTTCTGTTTGGGTTTTTTACTCTTTTCCTGTTTGATGGTTTTGTGTTGATTTCGAATTATAAAGTCAAATTAGAATAAAAAGAGAAAAATAGAAAAATAGTCAAAAGGAGGAAAGGACAAGAAAAGACGCTCTCACTGTGTTTTACAGACAGTAAAAAAAGCAGGAAATCAAAACAGGAAGTTCAGCGTCTCTCTGATCCTGGTGGATCTGCAGATGGTCAGGCAG
Organism: Poeciliopsis prolifica; assembly: GCF_027474105.1. Classification (NCBI taxonomy): domain Eukaryota; kingdom Metazoa; phylum Chordata; class Actinopteri; order Cyprinodontiformes; family Poeciliidae; genus Poeciliopsis; species Poeciliopsis prolifica. The sequence goes on along the minus strand of NW_026562503.1, from coordinate 119,476 downwards.
AAACTGTTTATGAGGTCAGAGGTCGCACTGTTCTGGACCCGACCCGTTAACACCTGGTGTAAGTCATGTTGGACTGAAGAATTGATTGTATTGACGAAATCTGGAGTTGATTGATTGGTGATTTTTATGATTGAACTGATTGTTGAGAGTTTGGCTGATTTGGTGATGATAGAAATTCATCTATTAATTTATTGAGGATTAGATTAAGAAAAATAATAACTTGAAGATATTTATCAAATAAATGAACATAATTGAGGAAATTCATGCAATGCAGAGACTGAACTTTTCATTAAGACTTGACACTAATAAATATAAAATATCCTGGAGGAAATGGATCATCATCAGTCTGACACCAACTGGATAACTGATGAAATTACCTTTTGGTTGAGTTTCATTCAACTACTTCCTGTCAAACTAGTTGCTCTGTACATTTTGTTAGAATGTCTTTATGTGTTCTTGGGAAAATACTAAAATGATAAAAATAAAGTTTAAAAAACTAAAACAGTCCACAGTCCAAAACAGCACAGCTGAAGCTCAACACAGGAAGCAACGGGGAAAACAAATGAACCAACAAGTGATGAGAGACGATCAGGATCCAATCAGAAACAGGTGGGGTTAAACACACTGAGGGTAACCATGGAAACAAGACACCTGGGAAGAATCAGGAGGAAACAAAACAACATGGAGACTCAGAAACTCAATATGAACAGTTAGAAACAAATTATGACACTTTAGTGGTTTGAATGAAATTAATCTATGATAACTTATGTACAGATTATCAATACTTATTTATTTTATTGTTTAAAGGTTTTAGCTTCTTCTGGACCAAATGTAAAACTATATTCTGACTCTCTGATGAATAAATGGAGAATAAATGAAGGAAACTGTTTGGTCCTCTGAGTGAAATCTAGTTGATAAAATCTACATAGATCCATTATCATTTCACCTGGAGAAACACAAACTACAGGAGAATCAGACAGTAATAATATTAGAAACTAATATCTGAGGGTCAGAGGAGCAGACGGGTCATGTTGGTCATGTTGTTATGCTACCACAGGTCTACCATGACTACAGGTCTGCGTGTAGCAGCGCGACACAAAGAGCAAGAAAAAGCAGAATATAAATGTTTAAAGTTCAGCTGTTTATCAGTTTATTTTCACGTTGCCGTGGTGATCTGTAGCGGCTATAATCTATAAACTATAATAAACAGAATCTGGACTAAAAACCTCGAATGTCTGAAGATCATGGATCATTTATCATCATTAATAGGAAGAAATATTTATAAACAGCAGCAGCTGTTAAACTTTAAACTAATTTTAACACCATCAGTTATGAAAACATCATTATTTAGGGCAGCGGAACCATCAGAACCTTCAGAACCTTCAGAACCTTCAGAACCCAGTAGAACCCGATATACAGGCTGAAAGCGGGTCGGACCGGTCCGGTCCAGAACCATCACCTGTGGGCCAGCTGAGAGGCCAGCCTGCAGGTCCAAAGGTACTGGTCCAGTCCTCTGATGCTCTGCAGCAGTAACCGTGGCAACACTCCGTCTCCAGGGCAACCGGGCTCTCTGGAGGCCCCGCCCACCCGGCTGAACGCCGACACCCTGAGGGAGGAGCCAAGGCAGCAGCAAAGCATGCTGGGAGGGAAGTCAGGGCTCGGCCGGAACAGGAAGTGGACCTGATGCATCTGGAGGACGGAGAACAGATGGTCAGAGGTCATATCAGAGGTCAGGGGTCAGATCAGAGGTCAAGGGTCAGATCGGAGGTCATATCAGAGGTCAAGGGTCAGATCGGAGGTCAGGGACCAATCAGTGTCCAGCAGCAGCTCTCACCTCCACCTGGTCTCCGGGTCTCAGTTTCCTCCTCGCTGGCGGCTGATAAGCCAGGCAAAGCCCCACCTTCCCGTCCAGCAGGTAAAGCCCCGCCCCCTCACTCACCACCTCCGTCACCGTGCCCTATCAGAGGAGAGGGGCGGAGCTTAGCTCCCAGGTAAACACTGCAGCTGTTTCATTGCAGGACCAGAACCGGGACTGGAGCAATGGGCTGTTACCAGGTTCATGGGACAGCCAATCAGAGGCCTGCTAGATAATAACCAGGACTGATTCTGATTGGACCTGCACTACATAAAGATCTGAACATTTAGCATTAAACAAAAATCACAGCTTGAAAATTAAAGGCAGAAAAATAATTTCCTAATCCTAAACCTGCCGGAGAAAATATTTGTTATATTTAAATGTTAAACCCAGTGGAGTCTCTGGAGGTCAGGGTTCATGACCCCTGACCCTCTGGTGGAAACAACTGGTGCAGACAGACATGATGCTGTAGTTGTGTTGGAACTGGGAAATTCTAACTTCCCATTTTTAAAATCCTCAGTAACACAAGTCAGATTTTCCAGTTGGAAACTGGGAGCTTTGACTGACCCAGTAACTAATTACAAGACTCCATGCTTCAATATGGCCGCTCCTTTCATTAACAGTTCAATATGGCCGCTCCTTGCATCAACACAGGAAGCTGTGTTAGTACAGTATCTTTAATACTATACTAACAGCCAATGAGAAGCCTCCTACCTGGTAGCTGATGACTCTGGAACATTTAATTCTCCCTCGTGATTGGACAGGAAGCTCCTCAGGCGCCTCCTCGTCCTCCAGCAGCTGGTCAGAGTGGGTGGGGTCAGGCGCAGAGAGGGGGAGGGGCTCCGGGTCCTCTGGGTGTGTGTGTTCCAGTGTGTGTGTAGCCTCAGAGTGTGTGTGTCCAGGTGTGTATTGAGTGTGTATCTCTGATCTGTCGGTCACACACAGCACGCCGTTTCCTCTCCATCCTCTGAGAACACCACTCTGAGAGCCGTAACACACACTGTGACACCAACACACACACACTGGGCCCACCACAGCCTGCTGCCCTGCACACACACACACACAGGCAGAGATATACACACACACACACACACACACACACACACAGACACACACATATACACACACACACACACATATATTCAGTTATGTTCATAATAACATCAGTGTTTAAAAAGGTGATCAAACCTCAAAATTCTTCAAATAAATTGTATTTTAACGCATTGAGGACATTTTATTTCAAAGCAAAGAGGTGAAAAAATTAATTGAATATTAACTACATTTTACAGAAAGTCAAGAAACATAATGTTCAAAAATAGCAGTGCTGAAAACTTTCTTTACAAACTCAAAATAAACCAAGAAATGCAGAAAGATGAATCTTTCCTGAGAATCATAAACTAATATTTAGCTGCATAAACACAGTTTCCCTGCTGGTTCCGGTCAGCAGGTTCTGCAGGTTCCAGGTCAACTGGACCTTGTTCCTCAGTTCCTCAGTATTTTCTAGTTTTGCCTCATGAACTTCATGTTTCATGTCCAGTTTTCTATGATTCCAGAGGTTCTGCTGCCTCTTCATTACTTTCTGTTGGTCTGATGATTTGCTGCCTGCTGAGGGTTTGGAGTCGTCATCTTGTTGAAGGAAACATTTAGCAACACGACTTGTTCTGTTGAACTCAAGCTGATCCATGATCCCAACACCATGAGAAACATCCCACATCATGATGTTTGAACCGCCGTGCTTCATCATCTTCACTGAGGCTTCAATTCAGAGTCTGACAGCAAACTGTCTGTGGCCCTTAGAACCAGAAAGAACAATTTTACTTATCAGTCCATAAAATATTACGTCATTTCTTTCTATGCCAATCAATATGTTCAAGTTGTAGCTTCAGCACGTCTTTATTTAAACAACAGGACATTGTGGGACCCCCTGCTGGCACAGAATTCACAGCCAATCACAGACCTTCTCTGATCCTCCTGGAGCTGATCACTGGCTGATTATTGGTTGATCCTTTGTCATTTTGGTTATTCTCTGGTCCATCAATATTTATTTTTCTTTCTCAACTTTTTGTTTTTTTATTGCCATTTTAAACCATTTGATATCATTTTAGCTGAACAGCCCATCATCATTTTCTGAACTTCTTCATAGGTTTTCGTCTTTGTTGGATCTAAACCAGAGTTAGCAACTTGTGGGCCAGAATGGGTTGTAAAATCTGACAAAGGGGCCAGGAGCATTTGGACACAATGTAATTTATTAAACCTGGGTATTGAAATGTATGAAAAACACAAATGAAGGTGTAAATTTAAAGAAATTAACATTTAGTGGAAAAAGATCAATGGAATCACTTTCAACATTCAGAACATATTATAATGATGCTAACACTGCAGCTGTAGTTCCGTCAAACAGGATTTATTAGAAATAAGAATAGGAGCTGCTATTATTACGGCTGCAGCTCCTAACAAGCTGGTTCACTCCCTGACAGTTCAACCGCCTTGCTGCTCCTCCTGACCTCTGACCTCTGACCCCCCACCTACATGACAGGCCTATCACGTGTGAATGGGAGTCAGCAGTCAGACAGCGGAAGTACATAACGCTACATGTAACAATAAGCAACACAATGTCACTTTTAACACATAACCATGTGAACCCCAGCAGAACTAAAACACAGAATCGTTACAATATTATCAGCCAACGAAAGAAAGGGGTATTTAAAATGAGAGCGATGATCGGCATGTTAGTTAAGCTACTGTACCGCTGCCGCGTAAATGCTAAAGTTGCTATTTTTTTCATCAGACAGTAAAGAAACTCATATCTCAGTGGGAACAGTGTTGTTGTTCTCCTTTTTTTTTTTTGCCAGTGCATCAAAGTCTGGAGTTAGTTTCGTTGTGGCGATTCTCAGAATCGATCTGAGGTGTTGGTCAGTTAACCGGATCTGTGACGGGATTTGTTGATGTTCATGACGCTGAAAGTTGCTCACACACGTAGGTGCAGCCAAACAATACCAGCATCTTCTATGCCATCCTCCGGAGGTTTGGAAATGTGGCTTCGAAGCATAAAAGTCATTCAGTTTAAGATATCTGAACTTCTCTTTTGAGACGGAGTCAGACTGGAGATCGATCAGCTCCAATTGCACCTCATGAAGTGCTGTTTCAGGGTCTTGTGACAGGGGACAGGAAACCTGCTGAAGTGACTTTTCAATTCTTTCACAATCAGTGAACCGACGGCAGAATTCTCTGTGCATGTCGTCCAGTGACCTGCAGTATTTCTTCGTGTTTTGTGTGGCCTTCTGCGTGGCCAGTGTGGGGAAATGAGCGAAAGATTTGTTTGACATTTGCCTGGAGAATAAAATCAGCTTAGATTTGAAGGCTCTCACATTTGTGTACATGTCATGCACAAACTGATCTTTCCCTGCAGTTTAACGTTCATCTCATTCATGTGGGACAATATGTCCACAGCAAAGTCACAAAGCCAGTCCTCGTCGCTCAACTCAGGGAATTCGTCAGATTTCCCCATTAGGTCCAAAAACAAACAAATCTCCTCTTTGAGCTCCAACACTCGTTGGCACACTTTCCTCAAACTTAACCAGCAGACAGAGAGTGGTGACGTAAGTCCTGGTGATCCGCATCGGTTTCCTCTAGGAACTGACGGTGATTAAGTCCCTTTGCTCGTATGAAGTTAACAAGTTTTACTACAGGATCCACAACATGATTAAGCTGCAATACAGACTTACACAGAGATTCTTGATGCAGTGAAGAAAAATAACATCCTGGTCAGGGTTTTCTTCTTTCACTTTATCTTGGACTCTCTTCAGCAACCCGATGTTTTTTCCAGTTAAACTTGGCGATCCATCTGTGGTGACACTGGCAGGTTTACTCCAAGGCAGCTTCGTTCTCTGGATGACAGCAGACACCTGTTCATATAAGTCTCTCCTCGCGTTTTCCCCTTCAGTGGTTCCATGCTCAAAAGCTCCTCTGTTATCTAAAAACTGTCATTTATCCCTCTGAAAATGAGGAGCTGAGCAGTGTCTTTCACCCAGTGCTAGTGAATAGAAATTAAAGGACTCCGCCTTTTTGTTTAACTCGCTGACTAAATCTCCATCAATCAGTTCCACACGCCGAGTCACTGTCCTGCGTGACAAGCTGATTTTTTCAAACTTGCCTTTGCTTTCTGGACACAAGAGATCTGCTGTGTCTATCATACATTCTTTCAAAAACTCACCTTAAGGAAAAAGGCTTGCTAGCCTTTGCTAACTTGACCCGAACCCACGCAGTATTTTCAATAGATCTTTTCTTGGTTTTTAAGACTAATCAACAGGCTAAAAAGCTGTGATATCGGTACTACAAACTTGTCAGACCATTTGCTAGTAAACTTAACACTTAACCTGAATGCCAGACCAAAAAAACATATGGAGACTAAATACAAGTTTGCTAAAGGATAAAAATGTCAAAAGAAATACAAACAGAAATAAAAACTTTCTAGAAGTGAATGACAACGGGGAAGTCAATCCTAATATTTCATCGGACACGTTGAAGGCAGTTATAAATTTATATCACCAAGTACTGCTATTAAGAAAGCTTCAACTAAACAAACTGGAGACTAAATTAAAACAAGTGGAGAACATGCAAATCAAAAATCAACTTGATTATACCAATGCACAAATCCAGGAGACAAGGAGTAACATTTTGAATATACATAAAAGAGAGGAAGAAAAAATATATAAATAATCGTTTTATGAAGCTGGGCCAAAGGCAACAAAACTACTTGCAAGAAGAATTAGTAAAAAACAAATGATGTGGTCAATTTGTTCCATAATTGATCACAGACAGGAATAGTAGAAACAGTTTGGATGGTATTGACAAAGCTTTTCAAACATATTATAAAGCTTTGTATGCACAACAAGAACAAAGCAAAATAGATGTTAAAACATTCATCAAGTCATTGGACCAAACAACAATTGGAGAATGTAAGAACAAAAGTTTAACTGAGAACATCACTGAAAAGGAGCTGATAAAGACGATAAAAAAGAAATTAAAAAATAATAAAACACCCGGTCCTGATGGTCTTCCAGGCGAATGGTAGAAGATATTTGAAGAAGAACTATCCCCTGTATTATTAAAATCATTAAATTGGACATTAGGAAAAATGACTGCCATCATGGTCTGAAGCAATTACAACGCTAATACAAAAAGAAAGGGGAAAAACAAAATATTATGCAGGTCATAGACCAATTTCCATCCTTAACCAAGATTATAAGCTAAATGCATCTATCTTGTCCAATAGGTTGACGGGGACCGAACCGGGTTTGTCTTTGGCCGACAAACTCAGGATAATTAATACAAGACGCTCGCTTCACATAATTCAGAATATTCAGACTAAAAATCATACAGCAGTAATGATGAGCTTGGATGCAGAAAAGGCTTTTGATTGTGTCAGTTGGGAGTTCTTATCTCTAGTTTTGGAACTATTTGGTTTTTCACATACCACAATCAACCTGATAAAAACATGATACGCGTCACCCACAGCTTGGATCCAGATAAATGGCTGCTTGACAGACACAGTAAAGCTGGAGAGATCCACTGGACAAGGCTGCCCCAACACTTCATATAGAGCCTCTCGCCAGCCAATCAGGGAGAACAATGATATTCACAGTATAGAAATGAATTCAAGAGAACATAAAGACTTAGAGACTTAGACTACATTTATTGTCATTGTACAAAAAAAAAAACACAAGGTGAATCTTGACAACAAAATGTCGTTACTTGGCTACCAGTGTAGCAGAGCTAAAACCTTAAACTACACAATAAATAAATAAATACTATACAAGTGCCATAGAATACACAGGTTCAGTGTTGTGAACAAAACTAAACTAAAGTGCATGTATTGACCATGTCCATGGGGGGTGATTTGGTGTGTGTGTGTGTGTGTGTGTGTGTGTTAGTGTTATGTGGCGTTAAGCAGTCTGATGGTCCGGGGGAAGAAACTGTTCAGTAGTCTGGTTGTTCTGCACAAGATGCTGCGGAACCTTCTTCCAGACGCTGATGACATCCTTCTATATCTATATCTAATTCAAATGGTTTCACAAGCTTACTCCAAACCTGACAAAATCACATTTTCAAACTTTATCAGGGATTGTTGAGATCCAAAGGAATGTCAACAGATGATGTTAGGAACAGATGGGAGGAAGAGTTGAATACTGAAATATCACAAGATCAGTGGGACAATATGTGTGAATCTGCTGCTTCAACCTCCTCCTCAAACTATTGTTGTGAGTTCAGTTGGGAAAACCTGTGATGTTTCTGTAGATCACCAAAGCAGCAGTTTTACAGAAACCCAAATGCTTCTGGGTGATGGATGGAGAGGATGCAGGGACACAGAGGCAAATCACTCCCATATTTCCTGGTCCTGCATAAAGATCAAGACTCATTGGAAGGACGTTTTGGAGAAGATTGAATTAATTTGGGGTCTTAAACTTCAACAGCCTACCATGTTATTCTGCTCAGAGCCGTTCCTGAGGGTCTGAACATGAATATTTATTAAAAATCTTCAGTGCTACAGCTAAAACATTGATGACTTGGGAATGGCTTCAACCTGACCCACCAACACTAAAGAACTGGCTGGAACTGGTGGAAGAAAGGCACAAAACGGAAACGTTAACGTTCATGTTGAGACTGCAATCGGACCTTTACATACAGAGACGGAGCGAATGGACTAGATTTCTAGAGAACAATAACTGAATCATTTATTGTCACTAAATGCTGCTCAAAAAACTGGAAAAGTAAATCTGTCTGCTGTTTTCAGCCTGTATCTGTTCATCTGTCAGAATGTCAGTAATTTCCTTGTTGACAGTTTTGTTCCATTCTGTGTTTCTGTATGTGATTGATAAATGAAACACAATCAATAAACATAAAGTAAAAAAATAACAACAAAGTTCTTTATTGTCTCTCTGGGCCTAAACTAGAGTTCTGGTCTTTGATCCATTCCCCTGCAAGGTGTCAAGCTTTCTCCAGAGTAGCTTCTGTTTTCCATTAGTGTGTCTTATTAACTTTCTGATCAAAGATCGTTCTTCTTCTGAACATGTTACTCTGTGACACATCCAGCAGCATCAGTTGCCTTGACCTCTACATTAGGGTCACCTGTTCAACACCTGTTTATTCACATAATCAGTGACCTCACTGATTGATCTCAGCACTGCTATTTTTTATAACAGTCCTTCATCAGCAGTAAGAACATCAGGCGTGTTGGTTTTCTACTTTTACTAAACTTCTAGAAACTTCACAGCATCAGAAAAATTCCCTTCTCACCCACCGCGGGTGGTTCTTATCCTCTGAGCTCGGGTCCTCTACCAGAGGATATATAGATCTATCTATATAGATCTATATATCCTCTACCAGAGGCCTGGGAGCTTGAGGGTCCTGCGCAGTATCTTGGCTGTGCCAAGGACTGCACATTTCTGGACTGAGATGTCTGATGTTGTTCCTGGGATCTGTTGTAGCCACTGCTCCAGTTTGGGGGTTACTGCCCCGAGGGCCCCGATGACCACAGGCACCACTGTGGTCTTCACCTTCCAGGCCCTCTCCAGTTCTTCCCTGAGGCCCTGGTATTTCTCCAGTTTCTCGTGCTCCTTTTTCCTGATGTTGCAATCACTTGGTATTGCTACATCTACCACAACGGCTTTCCTCTGATGTTTATCCACTACGACAATGTCTGGTTGGTTCGCCATTACCATTTTGTCTGTCTGGATCTGGAAGTCCCACAGGATCTTAGCTCTGGCGTTCTCCACCACCTTTGGGGGTGTTTCCCACTTTGATCTCGGGGTTTCCAGTCCATATTCTGCACAGATGTTTCTGTACACTATGCCTGCCACTTGGTTATGTCGTTCCATGTACGCTTTCCCTGCCAGTATCTTGCACCCTGCTGTGATGTGCTGGACTGTCTCAGGGGCCTCCTTGCACAACCTACACCTTGGGTCTTGTCTGGTGTGGTAGATCTGGGCCTCTATTGCTCTGGTGTTTAGGGCCTGTTCCTGGCGGCCAGGATGAGGGCCTCTGTGCTGTCCTTGAGTCCAGCTTTTTCCAGCCATTGGTAGGATTTACTGATATCAGCCACTTGGGTTATTTGCTGGTGGTACATCCCATGTAGGGGCTTGTCCTCCCATGATGGTATCTCTGGCACCTCAACCTCCGTTCCCTGTTGTCTGAGACATTCACTGAGCACATTGTCTGTTGAGGCTTTGTCCCTGATGTATTTATGGATCTTAGTTGTTTCGTCCTGGACAGTGGTTCTCACACTCACTAGTCCTCTGCATCCGTCCTTGCGGCTCGTGTACAGTCTCAGGGTGCTGGATTTGGGATGGAACCCTCCATGCATGGTTAGTAGCTTTCTAGTCTTAATATCTGTGGCTTTCATCTCCTCCTTTGGCCAGCTGATTATTCCAGCAGGGTATTACAGGCAGGGCATAGCTGTTAATCGCACGGATTTTGTTCTTGCCATTGAGCTGGCTTCTCAGGACTTGCCTTATTCGTTGGAGGTATTTAGCTGTGGCTCCTTTCCTTGTGGTCTCATCGAGGTTGCCATTTGCTTGTGGTATACCTAGGTACTTGTAGCTGTCCTCTATGTCTGCTATTGTTCCTTGTGGGAGTGAGACTCCTTCTGTGCGGATCACCTTCCCCTCTTTGTGACCAGCCGACCACATTTCTCTAGTCCGAATGACATCCCAATGTCAGTGCTGTAGATCCTGGTGGTGTGGATCAGTGAGTCGATGTCTCGCTCACTCTTGGCATACAGCTTGATGTCATCCATGTAGAGGAGGTGACTGATGTTGGCCCCATTTTTGAGTCGATATCCGTAGCCAGTCTTGTTGATAATTTGGCTGAGGGGGTTCAGGCCTATGCAGAACAGTAGAGGGGACAGAGCATCTCCTTGGTATATGCCACATTTGATGGACACTTGTGCAAGTGGTTTGCAGTTGGCTTCAAGCGTGGTTTTCCACAGCTTCATCGAGTTTGCAATGAAGGCTCTCAGAATCCTGTTGATGTTATACATCTCTAGGCATTCAATGATCCAAGTATGGGGCATTGAGTCATAGGCTTTCTTGTAATCGATCCAAGCCATGCACAGGTTGGTGTGTCGGGTTTTGCAGTCTCGGTCAACTGTGCGGTCTACGAGGAGTTGGTGTTTGGCTCCTCTGGTATTTACACCGATACCCTTCTGTGCCGTGCTCATGTGTTTATCCATGTGTTTGCTTATCTTGGCCGCTATGATGCCTGACATGAGCTTCCAGGTTGTGGAGAGGCAGGTTATTGGTCGGTAGTTGGGTGGGACTGGACCCTTTGATGGATCCTTCTGGATTAGGATTGTCCGCCCTTCAGTTAACCATTCAGGGTGAGTCCCACTTTGTAGCAGCTGGTTCATTTGGGCTGCCAGTCGCTCATGGAGAGCAGTGAGTTTCTTTAGCCAGTAGGCATGGATCATGTCAGGCCCTGGTGCTGTCCAGTTTTTCATACCTGAGACTCTTTCTTGAACATCTGTCACAGTGATGATTACCGGGGCTTGCTCAGGGAGGTTGCTGTGGTCCACTCGTAGAGAGATCAACCACTGTGCATTGCTGTTGTGGGACGCCTCCCTTTCCCATATGCCTTTCCAATATTGTTCAGTCTCCAGCCTTGGTGGGTCTGCTCTGTTGTTATTACCCTGCCATTGAGAGTACACCTTAGCTGGTTGAGTGGAGAAGAGCCGGTTAATCCTTCTGGATTCATTCTCCCTTGTGTATCTCTTTAGGCGGCTGGCCAAGGCTTGGAGCCTCTGTTTGGCAGTTTCAAGTGCTTCAGGTATGGGCATCTGTCTGTACTTTCTGGGTACTGGTCTTTTCATTGTACCCTTGTGGAGCTTTGACAGTTGGCTCACTTCCCTCCTTGTTACATTGATTTTAGCCTCTAACCGTCTTTTCAATGGTGGGTATTGGGTCTCATGGTTGCTCTTATAGCCAAGTATCTCAAGGATCACTGATGCTGAGTTGTAGATCATTCACATTCTCAATGAGACTTTCTGATGGTACTTCACTCAGCCGTTGTAATTGGCGCCGAGAATTTCACTCATTGGGGCCGTGTATCCCCTCACTGGGTGGGGACTTGTAGTTAAGTCCCCACAGTCCTGACATCCGGGTTCCTCCCTTTTGCCGTAGCATTTGTGTTGTATCTCGTCAATCTCAAGTTGTGATAGCAGTTGCCGTTTGCGGATGTTGGAACACTGAGCTACTAGTTGTTTAGCGCTTAGTGTTGACTGGGGATGTCGAAGTAACCATTCCTTCCCCAGTCTTTGCATGTAACCTCTCTCACTAGGGTTACTTGAGTAGTAGCATTCCAACAGATCCACATTTTCATCTCTCGCCCATTTCCGTCTTGTTCCAGTAGCCCATTTGTCATCAAGGTGCTCTGGTTCCCCAACACCTGACGCAGACCTTGTTTGGCCGGGCGACGTCTGAGCCGGCATGTTACGCAACTTAGTATCTCACATGGTATGAGGTAGGCAGTAGCTTGAAGGGTCTTGCCTAAGGACCCAGACTGGATTCGAACCCTGCCCTCTCGGGTGATATACTGATGCCTTATGTATTGAGCTATCCAGTCAGCTATTATATATATATATATATATATAATATATATATATATATATATATATATATAGCTGACTGGAGCTATCCAGTCAGCTATATATAGCTATATATATATATATATATAGCTGACTGGAGCTATCCAGTCAGCTATATATATATATATTAATATATATAGCTGACTGGATAGCTCAATACATATATACATATATATATATATATATATGTATATATATATACATATATATATATATATATATATATATATATAGCTGACTGGAGCTATCCAGTCAGCTATATATATATATATATAGCTGACTGGAGCTATCCAGTCAGCTATATATATATATATATATATATAGCTGACTGGATAGCTCAATACATAAGGCATCAGTATATCACCCGAGAGGCAGGGTTCGAACCCAGTCTGGGTCCTTAGGCAAGACCCTTCAAGCTACTGCCTACCTCATACCATGAGAGATACTAAGTTGCGTAACATGCCGGCTCAGACGTCGCCCGGCCAAACAAGGTCTGCGTCAGGTGTTGGGGAACCAGAGCACCTTGATGACAAATGGGCTACTGGAACAAGACGGAAATGGGCGAGAGATGAAAATGTGGATCTGTTGGAATGCTACTACTCAAGTAACCCTAGTGGGAGAGGTTACATGCAAAGACTGGGGAAGGAATGGTTACTTCGACATCCCCAGTCAACACTAAGCGCTAAACAACTAGTAGCTCAGTGTTCCAACATCCGCAAACGGCAACTGCTATCACAACTTGAGATTGACGAGATACAACACAAATGCTACGGCAAAAGGGAGGAACCCGGATGTCAGGACTGTGGGGACTTAACTACAAGTCCCCACCCAGTGAGGGGATACACGGCCCCAATGAGCGAAACAGAGCTGAACGAGACAGCTGCTGACCTGAGAGAGAGAATCATGACCCGAATGACAACCAGGCCTCCCCGGCGCCAATTACAACGGCTGAGTGAAGTACCATCTGAAAGTCTCATTGAGAATGTGAATGCAGCATTGAGAACGATCCCTACCAACACATAACAGAAACCAATGAGCTGATCTACAACTCAGCATCAGTGATCCTTGAGATACTTGGCTATAAGAGCAACCATGAGACCCAATACCCACCATGGAAAAGACGGTTAGAGGCTAAAATCAAGGTAACAAGGAGGGAAGTGAGCCAACGTCAGAGCTCCACAAGGGTGCAATGAAAAGACCAGTACCCAGAAAGTACAGGCAGATGCCCATACCTGAAGCACTCGAGACTGCCAAACAGAGGCTCCAAGCCTTGTCCAGCCGCCTAAAGAGATACACAAGGAGAATGAATCCAGAAGGATTAACCGGCTCTTCTCCACTCAACCAGCTAAGGTGTACTCTCAATGGCAGGGTAACAATAACAACAGAGCAGACCCACCAAGGCTGGAGACGGAACAATACTGGAAAGGCATATGGGAAAGGGAGGCGTCCCACAACAGCAATGCACAGTGGCTGATCTCTCTACGAGAGGACCACAGCAACCTCCCTGAGCAAGCCCCGGTAACCATCACTGTGACAGATGTCCAAGAAAGAGTCTCAGGTATGAAACTGGACAGCACCAGGCCTGACATGATCCATGCCTACTGGCTAAAGAAACTCACTGCTCTCCATGAGCGAATGGCAGCCCAAATGAACCAGCTGCTACAAAGTGGGACTCACCCTGAATGGTTAACTGAAGGGCGGACAATCCTAATCCAGAAGGATCCATCAAAGGGTCCAGTCCCACCCAATTACCGACCAATAACCTGCCTCTCCACAACCTGGAAGCTCATGTCAGGCATCATAGCGGCCAAGATAAGCAAACACATGGATAAACACATGAGCACGGCACAGAAGGGTATCGGTGTAAATAGCAGAGGAGCCAAACACCAACTCCTCGTAGACCGCACAGTTGCCCGAGACTGCAAAACCCGACACACCAACCTGTGCATGGCTTGGATTGATTACAAGAAAGCCTATGACTCAATGCCGCATACTTGGATCATTGAATGCTTAGAGATGTATAACATCAACAGGACTCTGAGAGCCTTCATTGCAAACTCGATGAGGCTGTGGAAAACCACCCGTGAAGCCAACTGCAAACCACTTGCACAAGTGTCCATCAAATGTGGCATATACCAAGGAGATGCTCTGTCCCCTCTACTGTTCTGCATAGGCCTGAACCCCTCAGCCAAGTTATCAACAAGACTGGCTACGGATACAGACTCAAAAATGGGGCCAATATCAGTCACCTACTCTACATGGATGACATCAAGCTGTACGCCAAGAGTGAGCGAGACATCGACTCACTGATCCACACCACCAGGATCTACAGCACTGACATTGGGATGTCATTCGGACTAGAGAAATGTGGTCGGCTGGTCACAAAGAGGGGGAAGGTCATCCACACAGAAGGGGTCTCACTCCCAGAAGGAACAATAGCAGACATAGAGGACAGTTACAAGTACCTAGGTATACCACAAGCAAATGGCAACCTCGATGAGGTCACAAGGAAAGGAGCCACAGCTAAATACCTCCAACGAATAAGGCAAGTCCTGAGAAGCCAGCTCAATGGCAAGAACAAAATCTGTGCGATAAACAGCTATGCCTTGCCAGTAATCAGATACCCTGCTGGAATAATTAGCTGGCCAAAGGAGGAGATAAAAGCCACAGATATTAAGACCAGAAAGCTACTAACAATGCATGGAGGGTTCCATCCCAAATCCAGCACCCTGAGACTGTACACGAGCCGCAAGGACGGATGCAGAGGACTAGTGAGTGTGAGAACCACTGTCCAGGACGAAACAACTAAGATCCAAAATACATCAGGGACAAAGCCTCAACAGACAATGTGCCAGTGAATGTCTCAGACAACAGGGAACGGAGGTTGAGGTGCCAGAGATACCATCATGGGAGGACAAGCCCCTACATGGGATGTACCACCAGCAAATAACCCAAGTGGCTGATATCAGTAAATCCTACCAATGGCTGGAAAAAGCTGGACTCAAGGACAGCACAGAGGCCCTCATCCTGGCCGCCCAGGAACAGGCCCTGAACACCAGAGCAATAGAGGCCCAGATCTACCACACCAGACAAGACCCAAGGTGTAGGTTGTGCAAGGAGGCCCCTGAGACAGTCCAGCACATCATAGAAGGGTGCAAGATACTGGCAGGGAAAGCGTACATGGAGCGACATAACCAAGTGGCAGGCATAGTGTACAGAAACATCTGTGCAGAATATGGACTGGAAACCCCGAGATCAAAGTGGGAAACACCCCAAAGGTGGTGGAGAACGCCAGAGCTAAGATCCTGTGGGACTTCCAGATCCAGACAGACAAAATGGTAATGGCGAACCAATCAGACATTGTCGTAGTGGATAAACATCAGAGGAAAGCCGTTGTGGTAGATGTAGCAATACCAAGTGATTGCAACATCAGGAAAAAGGCACGAGAAACTAGAGAAATACCAGGGCCTCAGGGAGGAACTGGAGAGGGCCTGGAAGGTGAAGACCACAGTGGTGCCTGTGGTCATCGGGGCCTCGGGGCAGTAACCCCCAAACTGGAGCAGTGGCTACAACAGATCCCAGGAACAACATCAGACATCTCAGTCCAGAAATGTGCAGTCCTTGGCACAGCCAAGATACTGCGCAGAACCCTCAAGCTCCCAGGCCTCTGGTAGAGGACCCGAGCTCAGAGGTTAAGAACCACCCGCGGTGGGTGAGAAGGGAATTTTATATAGCTGAACGAGACAGCTGCTGACCTGAGAGAGAGAATCATGACCCGAATGACAACCAGGCCTCCTCGGCGCCAATTACAACGGCTGAGTGAAAGCCTCATTGAAAATGTGAATGCAGCATTGAGAACGATCCCTACCAACACCATAACAGACACCAATGAGCTGATCTACAACTCAGCATCAGTGATCCTTGAGACGCTTGGCTATAAGAGCAAGCATGAGACCCAATACCCACCATGGAAAAGACGGTTAGAGGCTAAAATCAAGATAACAAGGAGGGAAGTGAGCCAACTGTCAGAGCTCCACAAGGTTGCAATGAAAAGACCAGTACCCAGAAAGTAAGGCAGATGCCCATACCTGAAGCAGTTGAAACTGCTAAACAGAGGCTCCAAGCCTTGGCCAGCCGCCTAAAGAGATACACAAGGGAGAATGAATCCAGAAGGATTAACCAGCTCTTCTCCACTCAACCAGCTAAGGTGTACTCTCAATGGCAGGGTAATAACAGAGCAGACCCACCAAGGCTGGAGACTGAACAATACTGGAAAGGCATATGGGAAATGGAGGCGTCCCACAACAGCAATGCACAGTGGCTGATCTCTCTACGAGAGGACACAGCAACCTCCCTGAGCAAGCCCCGGTAACCATCACTGTGACAGATGTTCAAGAAAGAGTCTCAGGTATGAAAAACTGGACAGCACCAGGGCCTGACATGATCCATGCCTACTGGCTAAAGAAACTCACTGCTCTCCATGAGCGACTGGCAGCCCAAATGAACCAGCTGCTACAAAGTGGGACTCACCCTGAATGGTTAACTGAAGGGCGGACAATCCTAATCCAGAAGGATCCAACAAAGGGTCCAGTCCCACCCAAACTACCGACCAATAACCTGCCTCTCCACAACCTGGAAGCTCATGTCAGGCATCATAGCGGCCAAGATAAGCAAACACATGGATAAACACATGAGCACGGCACAGAAGGGTATCGGTGTAAATACCAGAGAAGCCAAACACCAACTCCTCGTAGACCACACAGTTGCCCGAGACTGCAAAACCCTACACACCAACCTGTGCATGGCTTGGATTGATTACAAGAAAGCCTATGACTCAATGCCGCATACTTGGATCATTGAATGCCTAGAGATGTATAACATCAACAGGATTCTGAGAGCCTTCATTGCAAACTCGATGAGGCTGTGGAAAACCACCCTTGAAGCCAACTGCAAACCACTTGCACAAGTGTCCATCAAATGTGGCATATACCAAGGAGATGCTCTGTCCCCGCTACTGTTCTGCATAGGCCTGAACCCCCTCAGCCAAATCATCAACAAGACTGGATACGGATATCGACTCAAAAATGGGGCCAACATCAGTCACCTCCTCTACATGGATGACATCAAGCTGTACGCCAAGTGTGAGCGAGACATCGACTCACTGATCCACACCACCAGGATCTACAGCACGGACATTGGGATGTCATTCGGACTAGAGAAGTGTGGTCGGCTGATCACAAAGAGGGGAAGGTGATCCGCACAGAAGGAGTCTCACTCCCACAAGGAACAATAGCAGACATAGAGGACAGTTACAAGTACCTAGGTATACCACAAGCAAATGGCAACCTCGATGAGGTCACAAGGAAAGGAGCCACAGCTAAATACCTCCAACGAATAAGGCAAGTCCTGAGAAGCCAGCTCAATGGCAAGAACAAAATCCGTGCGATAAACAGCTATACCCTGCCAGTAATCAGATACCCTGCTGGAATAATTAGCTGGCCAAAGGAGGAGATAAAAGCCACAGATATTAAGACCAGAAAGCTACTAACCATGCATGGAGGGTTCCATCCCAAATCCAGCACCTGAGACTGTACACGAGCCGCAAGGAAGGAGGCAGAGGACTAGTGAGTGTGAAAAACCACTGTCCAGGACGAAACAACTAAGATCCATAAATACATCAGGGACAAAGCCTCAACAGACAATGTGCTCAGTGAATGTCTCAGACAACAGGGAACGGAGGTTGAGGTGCCAGAGATACCATCATGGGAAGACAAGCCCCTACATGGGATGTACCACCAGCAAATAACCCAAGTGGCTGATATCAGTAAATCCTACCAATGGCTGGAAAAAGCTGGACTCAAGGACAGCACAGAGGCCCTCATCCTGGCCGCCCAGGAACAGGCCCTAAACACCAGAGCAATAGAGGCCCAGATCTACCACACCAGACAAGACCCAAGGTGTAGGTTGTGCAAGGAGGCCCCTGAGACAGTCCAGCACATCACAGCAGGGTGCAAGATACTGGCAGGGAAAGCGTACATGGAGCGACATAACCAAGTGGCAGGCATAGTGTACAGAAACATCTGTGCAGAATATGGACTGGAAACCCCGAGATCAAAGTGGAAACACCCCCAAAGGTGGTGGAGAACGCCAGAGCTAAGATCCTGTGGGACTTCCAGATCCAGACAGACAGAATGGTAATGGCGAACCAACCAGACATTGTCGTAGTGGATAAACATCAGAGGAAAGCCGTTGTGGTAGATGTAGCAATACCAAGGGATTGCAACATCGGGAAAAAGGAGAAACTGGAGAAATACCAGGGCCTCAGGGAAGAACTGGAGAGGGCCCGGAAGGTGAAGACCACAGTGGTGCCTGTGGTCATCGGGGCCTCGGGGCAGTAACCCCCAAACTGGAGCAGTGGCTACAACAGATCCCAGGAACAACATCAGACATCTCAGTCCAGAAATGTGCAGCAGTCCTTGGCACAGCCAAGATACTGCAGGACCCTCAAGCTCCCAGGCCTCTGGTAGAGGATATATAGATCTATATATATAGATCTATATCTATATATCCTCTGGTAGAGGACCCAAGCTCAGAGGATATATAGATCTATATATATAGATCTATATCTATATAACCTCTGGTAGAGTCCCAAGCTCAGAGGATAAGAACCACCCACTGTGGGTGAGAAGGACATTTATTTTATGTTATATATATATATATATATATACAACCATACAACCACAGGTGGTCTGACATCCTGTCTTGATGATGTCATCAACTCTGGTAAACACCTGAGAGGTTAAAGGTCACAGAGTGACAGAGGCTCAGAGGAGGAAGGAGCCAGTCATCATCATCAGTAGATCTACTGGTTCTGACTGGTAATCATGGTTCTGATCGCCGCCAGAACCCGCTCCCAATACTGGCCCACCCGGTCGGGTCGCCTACCTTCACCAGAACCGGAACCGTCTGCTGTTGGTCCTCCAGACAGAAGAAGAAGAAGCAGCTTCCTGAAACCTCCAACAGGGGGTGCACTGAGCCCACCTGACCCCACACTGACACCTGCTGACCTTTGACCCTGAGACAGAGAGGGACAGAGGTAGAGAGGCTGGTTAGAACCAGAACCAGCAGAACCGATTCAGAAACCTCCATCAGGTGATGAAGCTGATGATGAAGAGGACAGAGTGATAACACTTGATGCTGCTGGACCAGGAGAGGAAATATTCAGGGTTCTGATCAGTTATTGATCTGCTCTATAACAACCTGATTGATCGATGTGATCACTGATAACCAATAACCTGATATTTCACTCAATAATCAGAGGATGAAGGAATAAAACTGTTCAGCATCATCATCAATGTGAATCAGACATTAATATTCAAATCATTATTTAATATCAGATAATAATACCTGAAACCTCCAGCAGGTGGCAGCCTGTGGATAAATGGATCAGCAGGTGAATCACTGATCAGGTGTGATGATCAATAAACAAGCGGTGATGCAGAAATTAATGTTGATTCTTCTAAACACTGAAAACATTGAAATTTATTTAAATCTGTAATTAAATATCATAATTTAAATATCTATGGTCACTTTGGTGAGTTTTAGTCATCAATCAAGATCAATAAAGTGGATGTTGCTTTAAATTATTATTTTCTCTTTGATCTTGTGGAATCAGATCAATTAGCTGAGGTTATTAATAAATCATTAATTTTGAATTTATTCATATTTAATGTGACGTAAACATAATTTAATAAAAATTGTTTCTATTATGTTTTCCAACAACCATCAGATAAAGTTCATTAATCAATTATTATTATTTATGAATTTTATTAGTGGATTTATTTTTATTTTACATTTTGTTATTTTTATCTGGTTCTGGTCCAATGGGCTCTTTGCACCTGCTGCGCTGACGTCACAACTGCATGCCCAGTTTATTCCGCTTTCAGTAACTATGACTGAAACAATGAAATAGTTTCCTCATGATGACCAACTGCTTTGACTCTTTCCAATGTGGTTTTCGTGCTCACCACAGCACAGAGACTGGCCTATTCAAAGTATTCAATGACATTCATATAAATACAGACTGTGGGAGAACCACAGTGCTGGTTCTGTTGGACCTCAGTGCAGCTTTTGACATATTACTGAATGGACTGGAGAGTTGGGTTGGACTCTCTGGTTCGGTGCTCGACTGGTTTGAATCTTACATAAAGAACAGGGATTTCTTTGTTTCAATTGGAAATTTCTCATCAAAGAGGTCAAAGGTCACATGTGGGGTATCCCAAGGTTCAGTCCTAGAACTCGTCTTATTCAATATTTATATTCTCCCACTAGCTCAGGTCATAAACAGGAAATAATATTAGCTACCATAACTATGCAGATGACACACAGCTCTACATTACGATGTCATCAGGTGACCTTTGACCCCATCCAATCACTGAATAAATGTTTAGAACAGATAAATGTGTGGATGTGCCAAAACTTTCTCCAGCTGAACAAAAACAAAACTGAAGTCATTATTTTTGGACCTAAAGAGGAATGATCTAGAGCTATAGATCTAGAGCTATAGAGCTAGAGTTATAGATCTAGAGCTATAGATCTAGAGCTATAGATCTAGAGCTATAGATCTAGAGCTATAGATCTAGAGTTATAGATCTAGAGTCAATGCACAGCTTCAGTTATTACAACTAAAAACTAGCGATCAGCCTGAAACCTGGGAGTAGTGATGGACTCGGACTTGAACCTCCAGAGCCACATAAAGACAGTTACAAAATTAGCCTTCTATCACCTGAAGAATATCTCCAGGATTAGAGGACTAATGTCTCAGCCAGATCTAGAGAAACTCATCCATGTGTTTATCTTTAGTCTCATTGATTATTGTAACAGCGTCTTCACAGGCCTGTCCAACAAATCAATCAAACAGCTGCAGCTGATCCAGAAGCTGCTGCTCCTGTTCTCACTAAAACCAGGAAGATAGAGACATAACAGCAGTTTTAAAGTCCCTCCACTGGCTCCCTGTAGCTCAAAGAATAGATTTTAAAATACTGTTGTTAGTTTATAAATCACTGAACGGTTTAGCACCACAATACATCAAAGATCTGCTGTTGTTGTATCAACCTTCCAGACTCTCAGGTTCTGGTTCTGGTTCTGCTCTGCATCCCCAGAACCAGAACCAAGAGAGGAGAAGCAGCTTTCAGCATCTATGCACCAAACATCTGGAACAAACTTCCAGAAAACTGTAAAACAGCAGAAACCCTGACTTCATTTAAATCTCAACTAAAACCCAGCTGATTAGAGTTTTATTTTAAATGTAATACGTATGGATTTGTATTTGTGGATATGTATGTGATTTTTTATGTTTTCTTTTTTTTTCCTGTTGTGGGCAACGGGGCCCGGCGAATACCCGTGGTTAAACGGACGGCGGAGTCCGGCGGTAACAGGCGCTTAAATTCCGTGACAAAAAAAAAAAGAAAAAAAAAAACACGTGGTATTTTATTCTATGTTGCATGACTTTGTGTTTATGATGTAAAGCACTTTGAAATGCCTTGTAGCTGAAATGTGCTATACAAATAAAATTTGATTGATTGAGTAAGACAAAGTCCTACTTAAGACACAAATAAAACAATACTATGGACTTTGTTTAAGTTTTCATGGATTTCCAAGCGATCCTCAATTAAGACGGCTTGTAAATATTCGTTGCTACCAGTTAAAGCTACCAGTTGAAGCTAACGCCGCACAACACAGTTTGCAGCCTTCACTTCACTCCGGATCAGCTTCTTCAGCCTAAAGACGAAGGTAAAGGAGCCGTCCTGTGTTATTTACATTTAATCGCTTCTGTATTCACCCTGAAAGAGCGAGTGTTTGGGAACGAGAGAGCAAAGCTGGACAGCCGAGCCACTGATCCGCATAACACCGCTATAAACACCGTCCTAATGAGCCCTTCACAACAAGCATGCAAAAGTAATAAAACGAAATAACAGAAACCTTAAGCAACACGGCCATATTTTTCTAAAAGTAATAACTCTGAACCTGAACAGTCAGTGTAACCTGGTTAAATTTATCTGTTGTTATAATTACTCAAAATGTTTTTCTTTGGTTATTTGTATGGGTTCCTACCTGACTGAAAATCTCGTTATTGTTTTAACTGTGTTACTTTAAGAGTGGAAGCCCCTCCCCTTTTGTTCTTCTTCTGTGGTATCGTCTTTAAAATGTTTGCGTCCCTTAGACCCTCCCCTTTGTCATGTTGTCCTGTGGGAGAGGTGTGTACTATTTATTTTGTATCTAAATACATCCAGTTTATTTATAGATTTATTAAGTTAATTTCTGTTATGTACTTTTGTTTATGGAGGGCTTGGAGCGGGCAGCCGGTAACACGGTTATTTCTATTTGTTATTCTTGTCAGAATAAACCCTTTTAAAGGTGAACCACGGCCTGGTCATTTAAAAACAGCACAACGCAGATCGGATCCGGTTACATCAGCTGAACTAGAACTCAGATACCAGAACTGCTCTACTGTTACTGGGCTCGTTGTGCTTCGTCAAGATTCAAGCAAAAAGTCTGAACTGTAATCTGTCCCCCCCCTGCAGCGTTTATTATAGTTAACAATAAACACGTAATATGATTGACAATAAGGCACAAACATTGTCCGTTACAATGGCTGAGAAATGTTTAGATAATTAAATAGCAGATTTTTACAAGAATAATGTCGAGAATAATGCCTGCTAGCACAAGCTAAAGCTAACGTTAGCCACAATGAGCTAAAGCTAATGTTAGCCACAAAGTTTAAAGAAAGTAAAATTCACCTTAGTATCTGTGAATGTATAACGAGGCGAACATCTTAAAACTTTTCTCCGACTTACTTGTTGGGGCTTCAGATAGATGTACATTATTAATTATTACCTTGGAAAAGCTCTGCAGATACCCGGTAAAGTAAACTACCGTTTTCAATAGATCAGAAACATTTGAGCCGTTTTTCCTGAACGCGAAAGCTGAGGTGCAAAGAGCCCATTAATGACCCACCTGGTCCTCAGAACACCTGCAGCCTCTCTGACGCTCAGCACTCTGTCAGGCCCCGCCCCTCCCGGTCCAGCAGCCAATCCCAGCTCAGCATTGGGTCCCAGCAGGTCAGGAGAGCCAATCAGCTCCAGGTGTCCTCTGTCTTGGTCCCGCCCGAGGCATCATGGGGGATGTGGTTCCAGTGAGGCAGGAAGACGAGACGGTTCATCCACTGGGGGGACGGAGAGGTCAGCTGGAGAGACAAAGGTCAGAGGTCAAACAGAAACACAGAGGTCATTTAGAGGTCAGAGAAATGAGGCAGAGTGGAGTCCATCAGGGTCAGAGGTCAACTGAAGGAACCAGAACCTCTGACCATCAGTCAGTTGAAGGTTCTGCTGGTTCTGATGAAGAGGTTCTGGACCAGAATGTGAGATTATTCAGAGATTAAACAGAACCAGATGATAATCCAGATGATAGAACATCACCATATAAAATAATCTGATTTAATCTGTTTTAGTTCAGGTTTATTTGTTAGAGAAAATTATAATAATCTAAAATGATGTTTTACTAAAGGAACCAGCAGCTGCAGCCTCTGCTACAGGATTAAGATTAAAGTTATTAATAAAGTTTCATAACAACATTAAAACCTTTTGTTACAGAGTTTATCCCAGTATCAGCCTGGAGAGCAGCTACTGGTCTGACTGGGAGGAACCAGCAGCTCCTCCCAGTGAGGCAGCAGCTCCATTACAGCTGGTGTCAGCATGCTATGTTAGCATGCTAACAAAGGGTTCAGGATCCAACAAACAGTAAGACATAGTAACTTTGAAAAAGTAACTTAGTTACTGATTACTTGATGAGGAAAGTAACTAAGTTACATTCAGGGTTTACTGGATCCTGGGTTTGTTTATGTAGAAATTAATTCCCATTTTTAAATCATCCAGACTGCAGGCGTCTTCACTGCAGAGCCTGCAGTGAATTGAGATAAACCTCAGTTTGTAGATTTTATAGTCGATGCATTGAGAACAGGGATCAATCACTGCTGGCGCCTCGGCTTCATCTCTGCAGTTTACATCTAATAGTCGAGCAGGACTCTGGCTTAACTTTATTACTTCTATTCTGTTTTATTTTGCATCATATCAGATGCTTTGTCCACTTACTGATGCAGAGTTGATGTCTGGATATCAGGAAATGAAGCTCAGGCAAACAAAACAGGATGAGTTTGCGGTTTCTCACCCGCCGCTGGCTTGTTCCACAGAGAGCGATGTGCACGGTCAACCTTCAGTGGATGTGGGAAACTCTGTTTGCCCAGTAGTTCAGGGATGAGCTTAGTGACAAACTCAGTTGGTCTCCCTTCTACTGAGTTTTCTTTTGTGCCAACAATTTTGAAGTTTAGTCTTCGGGAGCAAGCTAAGGTTCTGGACTTGGAGGCTCGTTCTCCAAGTCCAGAACCTTATCTTGCTGCTGGGTTATGAGCTTTGTGAGCTCTGCACATTTCATTTCCGGTTCCCCCAGGCGCTCCTCGTGTGCGCTGATTGCTAATTCTTGGCCAACCATGCGGTTCTGCAAGTCGGTCTGTGTAGCTAGGACAGATTGGAACTTAGCTTCAAGGACGTCAAAGTGCTCATCTAATTTCTCAAGAATTGACGCTGACATACTCTTACAAATTTCTGGACACATTTTTAGCATCTGAGTTTTATCACCCGACGCACAGTCCCTGGGTTCGCTCACGGTTTCGCTGGCAATGCTACTGCTAACATTAGCCTCGTTAGCATGAGCACCTCCAATGTATCTTGTTTTTCCTGGAATTTGTGGCTTTCTTTGAAGGCGACATGACGCCCGGTGACTAGTCAGGGCTGCAGTATCAACAATGCCAACTCCTAGGTGCGTTAATCGTGGTATTTAGGAATTTATTAAAAGTTGTGGTGGAGAGCGCAAACAAACACATCTATACCTTACAGCTGCGCACTAGCGCCCCTGAAGGTGTTTTTAACCAGAACTCACCATAGGCTGCCGCTGCTACTCCAGCTGTGGTTTCAGACCCAGTTTCTTGCCAAGCGGCCATTACTTCAACTGCCGCTTCTGTTTTTGCTGCTCTTATCGAGCTTCCAGAGTTCTGGCAGCACCATCCAGAACCATGGTTCCACCATCCAGAACCACGGTTCCACCATGTGGAAGCCCAGTTGGATCTCCATGGGATAACCACAGATGAGACCAAGTACTTCCATGTTGTTGCGTTGGACTCTGTTTCCACCAGCCGTCTGATGGTTCTGCTGAGGCGTTAACAAATACAACTCAAGGAGAATCTGCTTCTGCTCTACCAACTTAGACGCAGGGCAGCTGGTCAATTCCTTACATTCAGGACTTTTCTGCCCGCCTGGCTGGAGCAAACGTTTTCTCTAAGGTGGTCTTGGTGCGAGGTTATCAGGTTCCAGTGCATCACTTGGATGTACCCAAAATCGCCGTTATTACGCCTTTTGGTCTTTATGAGTTTTTATGGATGCCCTTCGGTCTCAAAGGGCTAGAAAGTGCAGACTTTCTAGCTTCGTCTATTTGGACGACATATTGGTGGCTAGTTCCTCTGCAGAAGAACACACGGTGCACCTTCATCAGCTGTTTGTTAGACTCAGTGAACTCAGCCTGATGGTGAATGCAGCTAAATGCCAGTTTGGTCTTCCTGCTGTTGAGTTGCTGGCACACAAAGTGTCTTCTCAAGGTGCGGTTCCCCTTCCTGCAAAGGTTGAAGCAGTTTCCACTTTTCCCTGCCTTCCCTCAGTGAAGCCCCTGCAGGAGTTTCTGGGGATGGTAAACTTTTAGAACCGTTTCATCCCACAGGCAGCTCACCTCATGCATAAAACACTTAGAGGCACAAAGGGACCAGCAACCCTAACCCTACAGGCATTCGATAATGCCCAAAAGGTCTTGGCTAATGCTGCACTTTTGGCCCGTCCATCTCTAGTGGCTCCTGTGGCTCAAACAACCGATGCCTCTGAGTCCCGTTGTCATGGCGGTAGACTCAGTGTTGTAACCGGCTGAGAGGAAACGTTCACATGCACCTGTTAGCATCTGTTAGCACTTGTTAGCATCTGTTAGCATCTGTTAGCACCTGTTAGCGTGCGACACGGAGCTGGTGAGGTGAACCAGAGAGACTCAAGACGATGAGAAAAAAACATTTTAACAATTTAACTCTTGTAAATAATGATAGACAATTGATCCCAGAGCTTCATAGAGTTTAATGTTGTGATCTTTTAATTTATGGTTTCCTGTTGGTTCCTGTGATCAGGAACCAGAGACAGAGTATTTTAGTAACCTGGGCTTTGACTAGGACGTGGTGGACGGGTTGTGTTTGTCTCGCTAATGAAGACTTGTCCTGGTTGCCAGGACAACCAGTGTGTCTTTCTGTCCTGCACTAACAGCTGCTGCCCTGAAGGAGGCGCCACTAGCTCCTCCTCGTTAGCATGAGCATGAGGCGCCATTAGCTCCTCCAGCTAGCTAGCCTCCATGAGGATTGTGGGAAATGAAGTCTTCAGTCAGGAGAAATGGAGCCAATCAGCTGGATTATTTAATCCCAACTGAGCGCGCTCAGAACACCTGAGTACGACTCTGCCTTTAATCTGCCACCTGGACAAGCTCCCCTGTGCTAAGCCCCGCCCTGCTCCTCACCTCACATCTGACGCTGCCGCTGCCATCTTCCAGCCTCCACTCTCCGCCCCGCCCGGCTCTCAGCCAGCCAATCAGCAGCAGGTTGACCCTGGTCAGCGACCTCTGACCCGGCAGGCTGAGCTCCGCCTCCCTGACCCAGGCTAGATGCTGATTGGTGCTCCAGGACAGGTTGCTGACGCAGGCCAGGTGCTGCTGGGTGAGCAGCTCTGAGATGCATAGAGGCCTGGAGAGAGAGAAACCTGTCAGGGGGCGGAGCTTAACTATCACCTGTAGGTCTGTATAGATCAGGTCCTGATGGTTCTGGAGGTTCTACTGGTTCTGGACCCACCTGTAGCTGACGGGTCGGCTGCTCCTCAGGCTGCTCCTCTCCTGGATCTTCTCCACGACACACACTCAGCTCACACACACCTTGGTCACATGACACACCTGCAGCAACACACACATTACCATGGAAACAGACTCCTATTCCAGGTGGAGCAGAGAAATTGTCTTTATTCTAGTCAGATAAAGATATTAATGAAAGGTTAAAGGTCAAAAGGTCAACCGCCCCCAGCCACTGTTTAAAACAAAATGACCTTTAACCTTTCATCAATATGTTCAAACAAAAGCAGCAGAAACAATTGATTTAAAAAAGCTGGATCCAACTTCACTGTTTCTCCAGAACCAGAACCAGAACCAGGTTCTGGTTCCACCATGGAGGACAGGAGAGACACCTGGACCTGATGATCAGGAACTGGGTCAGAACCAGAACCACTAACCTGCAGCCAATTGGCTAGCAGCAGCAGAGGGGGCGGGGCCTCCATCAGAGTGGGCGGGGCCTCCAGTTGTTCTCAGGTGTTGGTGGATAAAGGTGAAAAGGTTCTGCAGCCAAATGGACTCCTGCAGAGACAACAGAACCAGAACCACTCAGAAAGAGAACCAACCAGGCCCAGACTGGTTCTGTTCCAGTGATCGGGTGGTGAAGACCAGCTGGTTCTGATCCGATAGGTAGAGGCAGGTCCAGACTGGTTCTGTGGACCAGCCATCTGGTTCTGCTGCTGAATGGACTGAGCAGAACCAGGGTTTTTCTGTTATTGGTACCAGAACCTTAGCTGGACAGAATCATCATGTTCTGGTCCAGTTAGTGACCCAGATGGAGGTCAGTGGTTCTGGTTCTGTTTATTTCAGTCCCAAACTCTGATGGTTTACCTTCAGAACCAAGGAGCAGAAAGGTTCTGGTCCGGTTCTGTCCCTTTGGACCAGTTCCGGTGAGCAACCCGGTCAGATGAGGTTCTGACTAATGGAACACAGAAAGAACTTTGGACCCGAACAGAACCAACCTGTTGTCAGTCTGAGGAACCAGTTGGTCCAGTTGGTTCTGATCTGAACCGGTCTTCCACAGCAGAATTATTGTTATAAACACATTACCATCTTATCAGAACCGGTTCTGGTTCTATTTGACCTCCTCTCAGTTTAACCAAATCCAAATCCAGAACCTTCACCTGGTCACTGACAGAACCGGTGTTATAGATGAACTGGTGGCGGCAGCTAGCAGGTGTTTGTGTGAGCGTGGGTTTTTAGGAACTCTTTTCCGAACCAGGAAGTAAACAAGCTTAAAAAAGCTTTAAAAAACTACATATTTTTTCAAAAATGCTCTCCAATGCAGTAAGACACCCATTGAGATCTCAGGAATAACTAATTAGAAAGACTTTTATTATCCCCCTTTTTTTTTTTACATTAATGTGCAAAATCACCAAACATGTAAATGAATCACTTGTCCTGATTTGCTTCAGAGACTGAAACTCATCAAAGGAAGATGGAACTAGATCTCAAGATGCCATAAACAGATTTCACAGATTAATTCCTGAAAGACACATAAATGTTGAAGAGCTTTCCGGCGAGGGTACATGAGGTCCAACGATTCCTTCCATCATTGGGGTCTTCAGGCTGGGCTTTGTCTGGTCCCTCACCAAAGACCTGTCCTCCTTGAGTCACCCTACCAGGGGCATGAAGTCCCAGAGAGCATAGCTCCTAGGATCATTGGGTCCCTCAAACCCCTCCACCAAGATAAGGTGGCAGCCCGAGGAGAGGCTACTGGAACTCATCAAAACTGTCAACCGAAGGACAGTGGGATTCGGTCAACATCGTTTTCATGCAGAAACAGTGAATATCACTGTCGTAACCAGTGATGTCCTTTTAGTGTTTCACTGGACCACTTTCTTCAGTAACCAGTAATCTAACGCATTGCTATTTTAAATCCAGTAATCAGATTATAGTTACCTTTCTGAATCACTTTGTTACTGTCTTCTTTTGTCATTTAATTGTATTCCCGCTACATGTCTTGTCAAGTGACCAACGTTTATGTGACAATATCAGCGACAGAAATGTAAACAATGGAAGGAGATGCATTTTGTTGGTGGAAAAACAGGAACTATTTTGAGTTTCTGTCTCCAAGTCTAACTATTATAAGAGGTTTTTTTTTTTTAAAGTACTTGCAAATTTAAAGATTCGTGCGTTTCGCCTTTTTGGGCTCGTTTTTAAATGTGAAGTTGCTCATTTGGGCTTGGAAATAAGCAGAGACTCACAATAAACCCCAGAATTTGTCTGACATCCAGTTAGTTTTAGTCCATCATTTCCCGGATGATCCGTCCTGCTGTGTCTTTGTTAATGTCAGTGAATATTTAACCTCTGAATGACGTCCAGCTTTGTGTTGCAAACATCGAGACTAATATGCACAGCGCAATAAATTTGAAAACAGCCACAAATAAACGAGTCCGTAAAGTTATGCAACTGGACGCAATTATAATAATTAATATTAAGACAAGTGTCACTAATCTGTGCAGACATCTGAGCTGAGGAGCCGCAGGAGGAGATCTGCACTCTGACAGCAAACACAGGGCCGTAACACAAAAAATCTGGAGACCGGGGCAGGGTGGGGGCTTTAAAATCCTTCTTAGAGTTTTCCGGCAATAGAAACACAAAAACATACAGAAATTGCTAATGATTTTTTTTGTACTGTTGTAACCATTAAACAATTTTCCCTTCAGTTCAACCATATAAGTGGAGACACACTGTGTCATGAGGTGGTGGTAATGAAGCTATGATGAGGTAGATGCATGAGAGCCAGATGAAGTGACAATGACGGTTTAATGAAGAAATTCAAAAATCCAAACACAAGAACATTCCTATAACCAGGCGGCACGGCTGAGTGGAGACCAGGGCTCAACACCAGTAGCAACCATGAAAGGACAAAGATGACGAACTGAGCCACACTATGGCAGATGCCAAAATGAGACGAGGACCCGACGAAGAACAGGGGACACAGGTGGTGTTAAACACACTGAGGGTAATCATGAAAACAAGACACCTGGGAATAATCAATAGGAGACGAGACAACATGGAGACTGGAAGACACAAGAACTCACAAACACAGAAAAAGACAGAACCTGACACATTGTTGGTGTTATTTTCATAAAATAGTTTGCAATTAAACTTTTGACAAAGCTCAATGTAATTTCACTGGTGGTGGAGCGTTGTTGTTAACACCTGATGAAACTCACTAAAAAGTTACTTTTAATGTAACTTAATGCATTTTCCGGACTATAAGACGCTCCAGAGTATAAGTCGCATTTTTGAGGAAATATATTTGATAAAATCCAACACCAAGAACAGACATGTCATCTTGAAAGGCAATTCAAAATAAAAATAGAATAGAGGCAACAACAGGCTGAATAATTGTACGGTATGATAATGTTACACAACACTCCAAATAACTAAATCTTCATCTTCGGTGTGGCTTGTAAACAACTCCACTAACTCCGGAACTTATCAACACATGCCTAGAGCGCCTTCTTGCAGTTTGGAGTGAAAATAACATGCGATATAATAATGTGCTAATAATTTCACACATAAGTCACTCCGGAGTATAAGTTGCACCCCTGGCCAAACTATGGGAAAAAATTGTGACTTATAGTCAGGAAAATACGGTAGTTACTGTCCAAATCAAGTAGTCAGTAATCTAACTAAGTTACTTTTTCAAGGAGTAATCAATAATCCGATTAGTTACTTTTTCAAAGTAACTATGCAATCACTGGTCATAACAATAAAATGGAAGGAATTTGCTCAAAACAATTGAGGCTGAAATTAACCTTCTGGAGGCAGAAAGGAATCGCTGGAGAGACGTGCTCACACGCTTAATTAGCATCATCCAGTCACTGGCCGAAAGAAACCTGGCGCTGAGGGGATCGCTTGACACATTACGTCAGGCCAACAACTGTAACTTTCTAAAAGACGTGGAGCACATGGCTAAATTTGATCCTGTGCTAAAAGAGTGGAGCATGTCACATACTTGGGAAAACCATACAAAAAGAGTTGATAACCTGTGCAAGTGATAAAAAAAACAGGAGACAATGGTGTCAGAAATAATGGATTCAAAATACTATGGTGGTGATTGGCTCCAGTGGTGGGGGAGGACTCCGATCAGTCCTTGCAGGCCCAAACATGTTGTGAGGGTCTGCTGGGAGCTTTAACTCCCATCTCTGGCAAAACTGAACACGTTCAGAGGGAGGCGGAGGACATTCAGTCTGAGTGGGGGCTTATTGGACCTGTGGTCGCAAGGTTGTTGGTGCCTGTTGCGGCAGCAATCCTCAAACCCGTTGGTGGACACCTTCATTGAGGGATACTGTCAGGCTGAAGAAGGAGTCGTATTGGGCCATTTTGGACTGTGGGACTCCGTAAGCAGCTGATGGGTACCGGCGGGCGAAGCGTCTCGGGTGGTTGCTGAGGCAAAAACTCGGGTTTGGGAGAAGTTCGGAGAGGCCCTGGAGAAAGACTTCCGCATGGCTTCAAAGCGATTCTGGTCCACTGCCCAGCATCTCAGGAGTGGGAAGCAGTGCAGCACCAACACTGTTTATAGTGGGGATGGTGTGCTGCTGGGACATTGTGGGCAGAATACTTCAAAGACCTCCTCAATCCCACCGACATGGTTTCCATTGAGGAAGTTGAGCCTGTAGACTCTGGGTCGGGCTCTCCAATCTCTGGGGACGAGGTCGCCAAAGTGGTTAAAAAGCTCCTCGGTGGCAGGGCCCCGGGGGTGGATGAGATTCGCCTGGAGTTTCTTAAGGCTCTGGATGTTGTAGGGTTGTGTTGGTTTATGCAATATCGCATAGACATCAGGGGCAGTTCCCTTGGATTGGAGGACTGGGGTGGTGGACCCCCTGTTTAAAAAGGGGGACTGGTGGGTGAGCTCCAATTATAGGGGCGTAACACTCTTAAGCCTCCCTGGCACAATCTTTTTGGGGGTCCTGGAGAGGAGGGTCCGTCGGATAGTCAAACCTCAGATTCAGGAAGAGCAGTATGGTTCTGGTTCTGGTTCTATACCCTCAGCAGGTCCTGGAGGGTTCTGGGAGTTCGCCCAACCAGTCTACATGTGTTTTGTGGACTTGGAGAAGGCGTTCGACCGTATCCCTCGGGGTGCCCTGTGGGGGGTTCTCCGGGAGTATGGGGTACCGGGCCCTTTGATACGGGCTATCAGGTCCCTGTATGACCTGTCGTGAAAACTGGTATGAGGAGGTGAGATCTGTCCAGGGTTCATGCAGAAAACAGATCATAACTGGCCTAAGACACTGAAGTAATCTTGCATGTTGATTAAATGTTAATTATGGAAAAATGTGTTGTGTTGAAATATTGATGATTATGAAGTAAGTAAATTCTGAAGTTGATTGTTGAGAATTATATAAACCAGTTACACAATAAAGTATAATCATGCTGAGTCAGAATCAAAAGTAATGAATACTAAGAAGTAATGATTGAAGAAATGTATTAACCATGATTATGTTGATGAGTTATATGTCAGTATAAGCATATCAAAAAGTTCAAAATCAAAAATAAGTAAGAGTATAGTGATAGTCTTTGGGTGCAGAGACAAGCCTGGACATATTCTGGCAATGAGTGGAGGGGCCTGGTCTGACTGTATTCTGGGAAATTAGCCAGGAACCTATAATGTAATTATGCCAGAGCAGAAGGGAGCAACTGATGACCAAATATGGAAGAACATGGAGGGGGTCACGTGACCGAGATCGAGATGGCAGCATAGTGAACAGCTCCAAGGACGGTGTTCCGAATTTTCTCTTAAAACCCTTGTAAAAGCAGTAAGGAAGGCTCAAAAGATACGACACTGATATGTCTAAAGCTTCGTCTGTGAAACAGTGCGAAATTTTCTCAAAAAGACGCAAGACAACCACCAAAACAGCACCGAGTTCAACGTGCCGCGAAGACGCTAATATGGCTAGCATAGCTGAAGTACCAGAGGAGCTAAAGTCACTCCGGTCGGATTTTGGAGTTAAGCTGGATAGTATAGATGAAAGACTGACTGGAATGGCGAGCGCTATGACTGCACTGGAGACTAAGGTGTCTGAGATTAAACAGGACCTATTAAACCAGGCGGCTCATATGGAGGAGGCCGAGGCTCGCATTGCCGAAGTAGAAGGCTCGCTTGAAAAAGCAGAAGCATCGTTGACTTCAGCTATGAAACGAATCCTGCTCCTTGAGGCCAAAACAGATGACCTGGAAAACCGGGGAAGGCGAAAGAACCTGCGTGTCTTTGGCATCCGAGAAGGAGCAGAAGGAAGACAGTCGCTTCTCGACTTTATTAGCAACATGCTACCGAAGTGGCTGGAACTCGCACCGGACAAGTCATTCACATTGGAACCGGTTCACCGCACACCAGCCTCCGGGAAACCAAACCAGGGCAGAGCGGTTCTGATTCGCTTCTTAAAGTTCCCGGAGAAGGAGTTTGTCTACCGAGAGGCAAGGAAAAGAGATATTATGCAAAACGGGGCCAAAATCACGTTTGCACAGGATCTATCGGTACGGATCAGACGCGGGTTCCACTCGGTAGTGAAGCTGTTTGTCGACATCGGTGCATTTCGCGGATTCCAGCACAACCCCTGCAAACTTCGAGTCCTCCACGGTGGAAAGATCCATGTCTTCTCAACACCTCAAGAAGCTGAAGCATTTTACAAGACTCTTCCAAAATAAACACAGCGGATGCCTCTAATCAGTGAGTCATGGTTAAGAAACAGGTAAACCGATAAGACATTTATGTGACTGTTCCTCAACAACCGGATCAGAATCAGGATACATAATGGGAATTCATATAAATATAACTGACTGCTCATGTGCTCACATATTCGAAGTCTAATCTGAACTGTTTTGGCATTAATGCTAAAAGTTGAGCATTAAGCAAGTTATTACCGTTCTATCAAGGGTTAATGGTATTATTTGATAGCTAGACACTGTCTGCTTTGGTGAGGTCATGTTGACTAGTTGCTCCTCGGTGATGTGGATCAACGTCCTCCAGAAACTGGGTTCAAGGGGAGGGGGAGGCATTTCAGATAAAGAAATGCAAAAGTTCTTTTGGGGATTGTTCATAACTAGTTCTGTGTCTTGTATGGTTGAATGTGTGAATGTATGTGCAAACCTGCATTTTCTGTACTATTTTTGCATACTTTATTTTAGTATAACCGTAAATTAACCTGATATGGAAAAAACAACCAAAGGAAATGGTTTGAATATCAAAATTACAAGTTGGAATGTCAGAGGAATACGAAAACTAACTAAATTGAAACAAGTATTAGACCGACTAAAATATTTGAAATCTAAAATAATTTTTTTACAAGAATCTCATTTGATTGAGCCGAAAATACATTGGATAATTAAAAGATGGCAGGGTCAGATATATCATTCTTCTTTTACCAGTCATGCCAGAGGAGTTATTATTCTTATACATAAGTCAATAACATTTCAAATTATAAGGACAATCAAAGACCCATATGGGAGATATATTATATATGTGCAGGGACATATTTCAACATTAAAACTAAATTTGATAAATATTTATGGACCTAATAATGATAACCCATCCTTTTATGAAAATTTATTCTTAACCTTGTCAACCTTGGAGGGATTTTATATTATAGGAGGGGACTTTAATTGTACCCTTAACCCAAGCCTGGATAAATCTACTCAAATTGATACCAGTCATTCACAAACCAGGAAAATACTCCTTAATTATATAAAAGATTTAAGAATAAATGAAGTATGGAGAACAAGTAATAAGGAATTTTTATGTTATTCAAGCTCACACCAATCCCATTCACGTATTGATTATTTTCTTATCTCAGTGGAGTTATTGCCTCATGTGGAGGACTGTTGGTACAATAGTATTGTAATTAGTGATCATGCTGCAGTGTCCTGGAAATTAAAGTAAATAAGATTGATCAAGGGATGAAACGATGGAGGATGCAGACACATTTGCTAAAAGACCCAAAATTTGTTACATTTATAGAAACTTCCAATGATCAATATTTTGAAATAAATAAAGATGAAACAACAGCTAGTATTAGATGGGAAGCTTTTAAAGCTTATATTAGAGGAGAAATTATCAGTTATAGCAGTAATAAAAATAAACAATACAACCAAGAATTAAAATTATTAGAGAGACAAATTAAATCCAGCGAAGCAGAACTTTATCAGAGCAATGATCAGACAAAATTACACATTCTGAATGTTTTAAGAACCAGATATGATAAATTAACAACAGAGAAAGTGGCAAAAAACTTAATGTGGACTAAGCAAGCATTTTATGATCAAGGAGAAAAGGCTGGTAAATTATTGGCTTGGAGAATAAAACAGATGCAAGCGGAAAGAACAATTAACAGCATAAAATCAAAATCGGATATTTTAACCACAGACCCTTCAGAAATAAATGAAAATTTTAGAGAATTCTACAAAAACTTGTATAAGTCTGAATATTCTGGAAACGAAGACGCACAAGCTGCGTTTCTTAATCAATAAAATTTAAAACCCTTTTAGAGGAAGAGAAAACAACTCTTGATAGTCCTTTAACAATAGAAGATCTCTCTGAAGCAATAGATAACATGAATAGTGGTAAAACCCCAGGTCCTGATGGACTTCCAATAGAATTTTATAAAACATTTAAAAATAAATTAATCCTGCCACTTCTCAACATGTATGAGGAATCATATGAAGCTGGAATACTCCCAGACTCACTGAGGTTAGCTACAATAACTCTCTTGCTAAAGCCAAATAAACCCTCCACTGAATGCTCCTCTTATAGAGGAATCAGTCTTATGGGATGTGATACAAAGGTTTTGTGTAAAGCCCTCTCTAGGAGATTAGATAAGTACCTGCCCAGTTTAATAGTAGATGATCAGCAAGGATTTATTAAAACAAGACAAGGCTACCATAATATAAGACGGGTCCTTAATGTATTGCATGAAAAACATAATTGTAAAGACACAGCAATGTTATCATTGGATGCACGTCAAGCTTTTGATAGAATAGAGTGGATTATCTGTTTGAAGTGCTCCCCAAATATGGATTTGGTGAAAGCTTTCTAAAATGGATACGACTATTATATACTGATCCCATAGCACAAGTTTTAACTAATAATAACATGTCAAAACCTTTTAATCTACAACGGTCAACTAGACAGGGTTGCCCCCTGTCACCACTACTTTTTGTATTGGCAATAGAACCTCTGGCGATGGCTGTTAGAGCAAATTCAGGAATATCCGGGATTCAAATTGGAGGAAGAGATCATCTCATTTCCCTGTTCGCGGATGATATCATATTTTTCTTGAGTAATCTGAAAATCAGTATTCCTAAATTATTACATCTAATAAAAGAATTTGGTGAATTTTCAGGATATACAATTAATAATTCTAAATCAGAGTTAATGTTTCTTAATGAAGAAGAAAGGAGAAGTCCTATTGTAACTACCCCATTTAAAACAACAACAAAAGGTTTTACATATTTGGGCATTAAGGTCACCCCATCTCTTAATGAAATAATCACAACAAATTATGATCCCCTTGTTGAAAAAGTCACAGAAATGCTAAAGAGATGGTCAAACCTGCCTATATCCATGATAGGCCGAATAAATTTATTAAAAATGACAATCTTGCCCAAATTTTTGTATTATTTCCAAACACTTCCATTGCCGCTGTCAGAGTCATTTTATGACAGTCTGGACAAACTATTTAATCAATTTATTTGGAGTAACAGAAAAGCAAGACTCCGTTTAAAAAACTACTCTATCTGCCCTATGAAAGAGGTGGACTTCAAGTCCCTAATCTCAGATGGTATTATATGGCCGCCCAAACTAACATCAGCTACCCATTACTTTTGCCCGATGGCACCTCCAGCCTGGGTAGACATTGAACAACAATCTGTTCCAGATTTCCCCTTAAATACCTTTCTATATTCTTCGGATCTAAAGACATTAAAAAGACCACAAAAAATCCTTTTTAAAAAAATACGATTACAAACTGGCATGCAGCACATAAACATGTAGCTGAGCGACTAGAGTATCACAATTTACCCCTATTTGGGGTAATGAAAGGTTCACCCCAGGAAAAAATGATGGAGGATTTAAAACTATGGAAAACTAAAGGCATTCAGAAAATTAAAGACCTATATGTTGATGGCATATTACTTACTTTCAATCAGTTATGTAAGAAGTATTTAATACCCCCAAAACATTTTTTTAAGTACTTGCAATTGAAAAGCTATATGTCTTCAAAACTGAAACGAATAGTTGACATTCCACCCTTAACAAACATAGAAGAGGTGTGTGTTGGGGATTTAAAGGGAAAAGGTTTTGTTTCTGTCTGCTATAATTTGTTGATGCTTTCCTCAAAGGATTCAGCAATAGATAAGTTAGACGCTTGCAGAAGAGATATTCTCAAAGATATCGATGAGGAAGACTGGAATCAGGCCTGTGTAAAAGCACAAAAACACACAATAAACACATGATTTAAACTTCTGCAATATAAATGGCTTATGAGAACCTACATAACACCAGTTAGGCTTCATCACATGTCCAGTGATATTCCAGATGCTTGCACTAAATGCTTATTTGAAAAAGGAACCATTGTTAGTGGGAATGTCTTAAAATTCTGAAGTTTTTGAGGGATGTTATTGGGTGTCTATCTGAATTGTTTAAGGTGAAAGTCCCATTAGAGGTTAAAATCTGTGTTCTAGGAATATACCCAATGGAATTTAAACAATCACAGATGAAAACTAAATTGATAGACTATGGACTTCTTCAAGCCAGAAGATCTATAGCGTTATGCTGGAGGGGCATGGACCCACCCTCCCTGGGACTCTGGAAGAAGGAAATTGCAAATTCGCTCGGACTGGAAAAACTAACATACATCACCAAGGGTAAACAACGGGACTTTGAGAATCTCTGGGAGCCATAAATGAGGACCATAGGGACTGAAGGTGGAACTTATTAGTGGATGTCTTGTCTATGGTTTCTATTCATATATTGTTCTGTTATTCTTCTTTGTCTTTTTTCTCTAATCTAAAAAGTTCTTGATATTTTTGGAACCAAACAAATGCAGGTTTGAAGGGTGAGTGTGGGAGTGAATGTAAGAGTGTATAAGTACATATTATAATGTTAAGTTTGTTGTGTGTGAATTTGTTGTGCCAAAAAAGAGAAAATTCAATAAAATATATTTGAAAAAAAAAAAAATATGGAAGAACATGGAGTCTGGTGTGAGGTAATCGCATACTTGAGAAATCAAATAATCTGCTCCCTGCACACAACAACGGGAGAGAAAAGTATAAATACCCAAAGGAACAGAGAGCTGGGGTTCTTCGTCTTCAGCAAGTGGAAGGAGCAACAGCGGGCCAAGGACACCGAGGAGCTTCACCCCGGACCAGAGGGAAGACAATCTACACTTTGCTGAGAGAAAAGACGGGACCCGACACCCAACAACTGGACAAAGATCACAAAAGTGAAGAAGATTTGGGACGTTTGAAAGATAACTACCAACTCTGCTTTGTTCCTGTTCGGATGAGGATTCGTCGCACCAAGACAAGATTCTGCCCAAGGACATTGACACTTCTGCTGCCGAGATCCCCTGTCATCTGCGTATGAGTTGCCTGCACCCAAAAAGCCTTTTTAGTAAATTGATGGCACTGTTAGGGAAAGGTGTTAGGATAGGTTTATGTTGATTTTATACAAAATTAAAGTCTTAATCTTTAAACTTAGAATCATTGAATATTAATCTGTTTGCCATTTACTCCTGCTTAAAGCTTGCTCAAAAAAAAAAAAAATATATATATATATATATATATATATATATCAAAATTCTAATGAGCTTTGTGAACATTGAAATTAATTGAGTCATCTTTTCAGTTTTGGTTCTCCTACTTAATGTAAAATCTATGCACATGGTTCTAGAAAAGTGGTGGTTTCGGACTTTCCTTTAGTTGACATATAAAATAATGACCCTGGTACTTACAAAGTTACTAAAATTATTCTAGTCGGTAACAAGTGCTCGTTATTCTTAGAGAGGGGGCTATCGTTAACAGGAGTGGTTATTGGAGTTAAGCAGTTGCGAGGGCTACTCAACTGATTGCTCCTTAACTGAAGAGGG
Organism: Poeciliopsis prolifica; assembly: GCF_027474105.1. Taxonomy (NCBI): domain Eukaryota; kingdom Metazoa; phylum Chordata; class Actinopteri; order Cyprinodontiformes; family Poeciliidae; genus Poeciliopsis; species Poeciliopsis prolifica. The sequence continues at coordinate 79,878 of NW_026562503.1, read as the reverse complement.
TCATAACTTCTGGATAGTAGGTAGTTAGAGCTAGACGAGTCTCTCTCCACACCAGCTTAGACAGATTGTTCCCCTCAGACCTTCTGCAGGGTAATACCCAGGTTTCAGGAACTTTCCGGACCCGTTAGACGGAGAGCTGGTCAGTAGTCAGCCCAGAGGAGTTGAGGATTAGGGCGGGGTTGGCTATTGCGTAATAACCAACAGACCGTGTCAGAGTCTACTCCGCATTGCCGGCAATAAGTTGGGCTCATTTCCGGGGAGGGTTGGACTCACCGGAAACGAGTCAGTCCAACCCAGACTCACTCGTCCGGGTTGAGTCTGGACAAGTGAGTCACTCATTACTGAACTGATTCTGAACTGAACAGAATCAGTAATGAACACTGATTCTGTTCATTACTTTTATGGACAGAATTTCTAGGCGCAGTCAAGGTGTTGAGGGGATCCGTTTTGGTGGCCTTAGGATTGCATCTCTGCTTTTTGCGGATGATGTGGTCCTGTTGGCTTCATCAGGACATGATCTGCAGCTCTCACTGGAGCGGTTCACAGCCGAGTGTGAAGCGGCCGGGATGAGGATCAGGGCCTCCAAGTTTGAGACCATGGTCTTGAGCTGGAAAAGGGTAGAGTGCCTCCTCCGGTTCAGGGAGGGTGTCCTGCCCCATGAGGAGGACTTCAAGTATCTCGGGATCTTGTTCACGAATGAGGGAAGAAGGGAGCGGGATATCGACAGGCGGATTGGTGTAGCGTCCGCCGTGAAGCGGTGCTGTACCGGTCCGTCGTGGTGAAGAGAGCTGAGTCAAAAAGCAAAGCTCTCGATTTACCGGTCGATCTATGTTCCTACCCTCATCTATTGTCATGAGATTTGAGTCATGACCGAAAGAACGAGATCTCAGATATAAGCGGCCGAAATGTTCCTCCGTATAGGGTGAGAAGCTCAGTCATTCAGGAGGGTCTCAGAGTAAAGCCGCTGCTCCTCCACATTAAGAGGAGCCTGATGAGGGGCATCTGGTCAGGATGCCTCCTGGACGCCTCCCTAGTGAGGTGTTCTGGGCACATCCCAGCGGGAGGAGGCCCCGGGGAAGACCCAGGACATCCTGGAGGGATTATGTCTCCCGGCTGGCCTGGGAACGGTTTGGGGTTCCCCCAGAAGAGCTGGAAGAAGTGGCTGGGAGAGGGAAGTCTGGGCCTCTGATCTGAAATTTCTACCCCAGCGACCCAGGCTCAGATAAGAGGAAGAAAATGGATGGATGGATGAAATACAATGCAATAATCCTAGATTGCACCCCAGATGTGAGAACAGATGTCTGTTGTTGTGCGCACTGCAAAACTTGGTAGACACCAGAGATGAAGGAAGACTTCTTGGGATTTCTTTTAGCTCCTGAATCCACTGGTCAAGGCTTATCTGCACTAATTTTCACAAGCTTGAAGAGTTCAATATCCTCTTTGAAGACTGTAGGGGACAATCCTATGACAACAGTTCAAACATGAAAGGCGCAAATAAAGGAGTTCAGACAAGGCTTTCAAAAATAAATCCACATGCATTTTATGTGCCCATCGTTTAAAGCTGGTGGTTTCAGATGCCGCTAAGGTGTCCTTGGATGCAACTTGCCTTTTGGAAATGTGGAAAAGTAGTACAAGCTCTTCTCAAGTTCCCCTCAAAGGTGGGCTATCCTTAAGAGGCACTCGAACATCACTCAAGTCTTAGAGTGAAACATGATGGGAAATCAGAGTTAAAAGCATTGAACCATTATTTTACCAATCAGACAAGGTGAAAGAAGCTTGACTGGAAGTCAGAAAATAAACTTCTGATCCCTTGATAAAAGTTGAGACCCACTCACTAAGAAAGGGGTCATTCAGATTTTCTGTGTGGTTTGGTATGACATTAACACCACCAGCAAACTACTTCAGTCAGCTAACATGCAGTGGCTCCAATCGAGAAAAACAAAGAAAATGTAATCAGTTAGGAGGCAACTGGTTTTAAAGATGCAAAGAACTCAGCAAAAAAGGTATGTGAAGAAATTTATGTTGAAGCAGGACTGAAACAGAAGAGGCTGTGAACTAGGGCTGGAGGACATGAAATCACAATACACAATATACAGTCTTGTTCATCGTTATTGGCACCCCTTCATGTTTTGCATAGCTGAGTGAATATCTTCAGAAATAAATGGAAATGTTCAAAACTTATATCAGCAGAATCTTTCAAATTGAGGTCTAAAGTAATTTAACAAAGACAATTATCATTTCAACATAAATATTTTAATTCCAAAGGACAAAACAGAAAACCAGCATGTGCACCAATATTGACACCGCTCCTTAATATTTAGTTGCACAGCGTTTGGCAGCAATGACAGCCTCCAAACGTTTCTTATATTCATCTATAACAGGGGTGGGCACTCCAGGTCCTTGAGGGCCGCTGTCTTGCAACTCTTGGATGTCTCCCTGATCCATCACACCTGAATCCAATCGCTGAATCATCTCCTAAATGCAGTCAAGTTCTGCAGAGTCCTTCTAATGACCTCATTATTTGACTCAGGTGTGTTGAAGTAGAGACATCTAAAAGTTGCAGGAGACCGGTACTTGAGGACCAGGAGTGCCCACCCCTGATCTATAAGCTTCTTGCACTTCTCTGGTGGGATTTTTTCCTGCACTTCTTTTGCAATATGCTCAAGCTCTTGTACATTTGCAGGGTTCCTTTCTCCAATGGCAGATTTGAGCTCCACCCAAAGATTTTCAATTGGATTGAGATCAGGACTCATTGCTGGCCATTTTAAAACAGTCCATTTTTTCCCTTTGTGCTTTTGGAGGTGTGTTTTGGGTCGTTATCTTGCTGGAGGACCCAGGATCTTCGCCTCAAACTAAGTTTTCTTACACCTGGCAAGACATTTCGCTACAGAATTGCTTGATAATCTTCTGATTTTATGATGCCTGTGATGCGGTCAGGGCCTCCAGTACCAGATGCCGCAAAGCAGCCCACGGCATTATGGATCCTCCACCATGCTTGATTGTTGGTATGGTGTTCTTTTCTTTAAAGGCTTCATTGCGCCGTCTGTAAACATACGGTTTGTGCGAATTACTGAAAGGCTCTACTTTTGTTTCATCTGTCCATAAAACGTTGTCCAAGAAAGCTTGAGGTTTGTCCAGGTTCTCTTTTGCGAAGATCAAGCGTCCTTTTTTATGTCTTTTCTGTAGCAATGAGGTTCTTTCTTGGCCTCCGGCCATAAAGCCCCACTTTGTTTAGTGTCTGGCGTATAGTACTTGTTCAAACAATCACACCAGACTGCTCCAGGTTGGTCTTTAGATGACGTGGTGTTTTTTCCACCATTCGCACCAACCATCGAAGACATCTGTCATCAATTTTTTTCTTCCCCCCACGTCCAGGGAGGTTCTTGACCGTCCCATGCCTGGAAAAGTTCTTAACATACTCACCATTGAAACAGGGACACCAAGGTCTTTGGAGATGGCTTTATACGCTTTGGAGGCCTTGTGCTTACAAATCATAGCATTTCTGGTGTCCTCAGACAGCTCCTTTGTCTTTACCATTGTCACGTGACGATGTACTAACAGATGGCTTTTAAAGCAACAACATGATCATTCATTGGTTAATTCATGTCACATGTGTGGAGGTACTTCATCACAAGTGGACTCTCTTTGTGATTTGCAACAGGTGAGCTGAATTGGGTTTTCATACTGATTTGCAGCAAAGGATCCCAATACCATTGACATGGTAAACATTGTTTTTATTTGTTTCCCTCATAATGTTTATCTTTTTAAACGTTTTTTTATCATTTGGTGTTTTTCATAAAGCAAAAGCTATCAGCAGTTAAATGTTTCACTTGATGAATTTCATTCAGGAAATATTCCATTATATATACTTAAACTTCCTGGGTTCCAATAATGCTGAGCAGGACATTGTATCACAATGTGGGGAACCAGTTGCCCCCCCTCATTGAAGTGTGATTCAGTTTTGATCAGGCGCTGAGGGCAGCCTGGGTCCTAAGTTGCGAAGTTTCTAAGTTTCTGTATTGTTGAAAAAGGAAAGCAAAGGAAAAACCACCGCATGTCTCAACATCATTTTGTGTTCGAGTGTGCAACAACAATATTCTTGAATGAGCTCCAAGAATATAGATCTATAGATCCCTTGCAGCAGAAACGTCACAAACGCAAAACTACGATTAAAATATGGAGGCAGATGGAAGTAGGTCAGTTATGGTTGACTTTGACAAACTTAAATAGATGTGATGTGGAATAAGTTGTGTTTTGGACAGATCATCAGCAAAGCAGGTGTTTAAACTAGCTACTGTATTTTTATGACCATAAAGTGCACCATACTAAGAGGCGCAGTCTCAATTATATGTGCCATTACTGTATGTAACATATACATAAAGGCACCTGATTATAGGCCACAGGTTTTATATACAATCCACGCCCGTGCTGGTCCCCTTCTTCTCCACAGTGTGACTCACCGGGATGTGGAAAGTGAGCAGCACCTCGTCCATGTTAGTGATGTGGCTGGATGTGTTTGTCGGCGACCCTAACGCTTCATTATAATCCGCTGGAAGTTGCTGCGCCACCATAGTCCTGGTCTGGAGGGAAAAATGCCATTTAGTCAAACGGTGACCGTCAAAACGCTTCTCCCATTCGTTCTTTGCTCGATGATCCACTGCTCGAGTCTTTCCTCCAACCTTGCCTTATGTCCGGGAAACTCAGCTGCGTCTTCTTGACCTGTCGAAGCTCATTTTCCAGGCTTCCTCAACTTGCGAACCATCGATTTATTAATCTTAAATTTACTCGCAGCTGTTCGATTTCCATGTTGCTTCACGTAGCTGATGGCCTTCAGTTTAAACTGTGCTTTATAAGCGTCTCTTTGCCATTTTCAGGGTTGTTAAAACAACGATGTTCTGCATAACGCACATACCTGTTCTTTTATATATAATCAACGCCCACACTTCCCCCTTTAGCGTTCTCATGGTGTTCTCTACTACCACACACAGGGCGCACTGCACTATAGGGCACACCACACATTTTGAAGAAAATCTAAGACTTTCACTTATAGTCACGAAAATACAGTAATCAAACACGACTGTGTTAGCATGACTAATAGCAGCGGGCCTAAAAACCCAAAACTGTGACTGAAGGTTCTGCTCTATGTGGGAAATGTTTGAGTGTTTCTGAATCCTGATACATAAAGTTGGGTTGTTGTCAGTTGCTATGGCAACAAGTCTGTATGTATTGTAAAGCCGACAGAGCGAGAAAAAAAAAAGAGAATGAGTTATTTTGAGTTATTTTTCCATTGCATATCACTAATGAATCCTCCCTCCATCTCCAGGTTTTGGTTCTACCGGCTGAACGGCAAGTAAACAACAATCTGATTAGGGAGAATAAATCTGTGGATCAACCTTTAATAGTTTGATAACATGTTTCGCAAATGACCTCATTTTGTTGGACATCCTCCATATAAAATCCAAACCACTTCCAGATTAGTGATCCAGCCGTTTCTCTCCGGAACTGAACTAGTTCATCTGATTCCTCGTCAGTTTTCGTCTCATTCACAGATTAAACTCTCCTGTCACCATGTTTGTTTTCTCTGCGCAGCCTGATTGGTAGAAAATGCTCAGCTTGGGAGGGTCTGGTGATGCATTCACAGGGTGTCGGATAAAACATACTACCAATAAATTTGACAGTGAAAGTTTATTATTTAAACAAGTTATACACATTGGTTGCGATACAGCCATTTTAACTATCACAAGCTGAAAATATCGCGATACATCGCCCAGCCCCACTGCGAACCACAAAAAAGCTCTTTACCCGGATTAGTTTCCTTTTTTAATGCTGTGGTCGGCGGTGCCTTCCAGTCTTTGGAGAATCGCTTTCAGTCCCTGGAAGAGCTTTTGAACTTTGGCCAGCCTGACACACAAATGAAGAAGGACGAGTCTAAAATTCTTCAAGACAAAACTTCCCTTTGGAGACCAGTCTGTAACCAGTGTGACCAACACTGGTAACCAACACTGGTTACAGAGACGGAAAACCTCCCTGAAGCACAGATGACCCCATATGAACTTCTCAAAATGAGATCTGTGAGTTGTACCCAAATCTGTGGATCATCTACGGATAACCTGGACTCTCCCTGTTCCATCTGCAGAGAAGAGCTTTCCAAGCTCAAACTAATAAAGAACTATTTGAGATCTTCTAAAGCACAAGAACTCAGTGGACCAGCAGTGATCAGTATCAACAATCAGATTTCTTACAGTGATGTCATAAATAACTTTGCAACCAGAAAAGCCAGGAAGATGGGTTTTAAAAAGTTTGTGAAGTTCTGCATAAAAAGTGACATAAATCAGTCAAAAGTCTGAGAAACATTTTGAGTTCAGCTTTAGCAAACTGTTGCATACATTTATATATAGTAGTTTTAAGAACTAACTATTCAACTATATTTTTAAACCATTTTATGTGATTTCAAGTGATTGTTCATTTACATTATTTAATTATGTTCTTGATTTTTAATTTTGTCTGTTTTTGCACAATTTAATTTATTTTTATGTATGCAAGTTATTTTTTATATTGATCTTGCACTACAAATTAATTTCAACATTATTGTTGCAGATCTATGGAATCAAAGATAATAAAATAGATGCCACTTTTGCAATAAAATATGTTGCATGCTTTTGGGTTTTTTGTTGTGTTGCTGTTAGCATCACTAGCTGCATATATTAAACTCATAAATAATTATTTGGCCCTCTAACTCATAGAGGGCCCAAATAAAGAGAAGTCAAAGAACACAGTTATGAGCTTCAATATTACTTTATTTAAATCAAATCAGTTTATATGTTTTCAATGCCATATTACTCAAACATAAATATTTAATTTTTAGAAAGTTAATCAGTTAATTGATAGAAAGTTTTATTAATAAATTCTGCCATATCTGGACTTTAGAGGACATTAATCTGATCCAATGCAGTGTTTTCAAAGCGCTCTGTAGAAACTTATGTTTAATGTCACATTTTCACATGCAACATATTTGAGTCATTTTTTTACAGTAAAGTTTTACAAACGGTTTTGTCTTACAGGCAGCATTTTAAACAGGCATCAGCGCAGCCACCTAGAATCAGAAACATCAGCCGTGCTTTGCATCAGCCACCAGTTGATCTAAAACACCCCAACCCTGCTCCGTTGGTACTGACCGCTTCACTGCTGGGTCCGAACCGGTCCAGGAACCGCTGCAGGGAGCTCATCCTCAGCCTCCAGGACCGAACCGAACCGGGCTGGAGGAGCTGTGTGTGTAGAGTCTGGTTCTGCTTCCCTTTAGCCCGAACAGAACCGGGCCGAAGAGTCCAAACCTCTGCAGAACTCTGGTTCTGGTTCTGAAAGTGGCGCTAAAACTTTCGTCTGATTCTGTGAGCTGTTTGAGTGAAAATCTTCTTCTTCCTGCCTGTCATGGCGGCTGGCGGACCAGCTGCAGGTTCTGTTTCCGCCCCCTGCTGGAATGGAGGGGAACTGGTCTTGTGCGAAATTCAACTTGTTCCCCTGTGCAATTCTGCCCCCCTGTGTCAGGAGCGCAGATTGCAGCCAGCATTGCAGGCTGCAATCAGTTCTAGGCCTGTTCTAGGGGCGCTTTAGCACCCATAAGACTTTACCTTGAATAGTGTAACATTATCACGTTTCTTAACCATGTAAGTCCTAAAACGGGTTTATTTAGCAGATTAATTGATATAAATACAAAATTCAGAACAGAATTCAACTTTAACGTCATTGCACTGTCACATGTACAGAGCAACGAAATGTAGTTTGCATCTATCCAGAAGTGCTATACAGGATATAAATATTTATAAACAGTTGTACAAAGAGATAAACAGAGAATATTGACGCGCTATAAATGTTTTGTACAAATATAAATATGACAGCTGTGTACATATCATACAAATGTACAGTTTTTCAGTGTTTGATGAAAATGTTCTCTGATGGTTTGAAATTCCCAGATGTTTCTTTTAACACCATAAAAGCTTCAAGCTACAAAACAGAGGCTCGTTATGTAAAACATTTTATATCATCCTTAACCTTCTAGTCTATTAATGTTGGGTGGATGCAATTTAATTTCTGAGCCTGATAATATTTGCATCTCCTGTCTATTGTCCTGTTGATATAAAACTTATTGCAGTAGCTCAGAGAACAAGAGTCATTATAAAAGGTGAAATCCCTCTAAACTCTTTATTTCTCCAAGTTAGCAGGGGATGCATTTTTTGGTAATATGGATTTTCAGGCTGCCAAAATTTGCAACCCCTCCATTTTCATCAAATATTATTCAATTGATATTAAATTCATAACAGTATTTCATAGAAGTGCTCTGGTTATGTAAAAAAGTTATATAACTCCTAACTCTTTATTTCTCCAAGTTAGCAGGAGAATGCATTTTTCAGCAATATAGATTTTGAGCTGCCGATATTTGCATGCCCTGTTTTTCAGCTCAAAGTGTCGTACTGACATGAAAGTCACTCTAGACTCTAGTAGCTCAGAGGATTTATATCATTGTCTACAACATTTCATAACACATTATAATCATTATATAAACATTATGATCCAAAAGCTTCAAACTGCAGGAATGCATTTTCTAACAAAGATCATTTGGAGGCGACTGCTGGACCTTCCTCACAATCTTGGACTATTTGGTTTTATTTGTTCATTATTTCACAACACAGTAAGAAATATTCATTATGAATCCACTTTACTCAGATTAACTCTTTAGTAGTTCAATCTGTCTCTGCTGGAGGTTCTTGACACATTGATGATGGTTCCACTTATTGCTGTCTTTGTTGTGACATCATTCATTTATAAAACAGGGCATGAAAATATATCATACCATACCGTACCAACTTTATTTATAAAGCACATTAAAACAACCACAGCTGATACAAAGTGCTGTACATAAAATAAATAAAAACAAATAAAAACTCTTAGTTTAAAACAAACAAACATACAATATAAAACTAGATCTCGCTGGAGTTGAAAGCCAAGTGAAACAGATGGGTTTTAAGACGAGCTTTAAAAGTGGACAGTGAAGGGGCCTCTAACCTGCAAAGGCAGGTCATTCATAACTTAGGACCCACGACAGAGAAAGCTCTGTCCCCTCTGAGCTTCCTTCTAGATCTCTGTCCCTCCAAGAGCAACTGATCTGCAGACCTAAGAGACCCAAAAGCTCATAATTTGGCAGCTCATAATTTGCTGTGCCAAAATATGCACAACAAATGCATTAAATTATGTATAAAGAGTTAGGAAGGATTTCACTTTTCTACATAATCACATTGTTCCCTTAACTGCTGTACATAAATAGGATCATATTTGAGAACAATAGAGGGCATGCAGATATCGCCAGGCTAATTATTTGCTATGTCAAAAAAATGCATCTCTCTGCTAACTTGAAGAAATGAAGAGTTAACCCTCTCAGGCTCAAATTACTTGAAAAGACTAAGTTGTTGCAAATCTGCAATACCTGCCTGGAGAGGGTTAAGAGGGATTTCACCTTTCATAATGACTCTTGTTCTCTGAGCTACTGCAATAAGTTTCATATCAACAGGACAATAAATTCACTGCCTGGCCAAAATAAAAGTCGCCACTCAAAAATGGTCCCACTCTCTAATGTTTTGTTGGACCGCCTTTAGCTTTGATCACATTCGCTGTGTCATTGTTTCAATAAGCTTCTGCAGTGTCACAAGATTTATTTCCATCCAGTGTTGCATTAATTTTTCACCAAGATCTTGTATTGATGATGGAAGAGTCAGACCACTGCGCAAAGCCTTCTCCAGCACATCCCAAATATTCTCAATGGGGTTAAGGTCTGGACTCTGGTGGCCAATCCATGCGTGAAAAAGATGTCTCATGCTCCCTGAACCACTCTTTCACAATCTGAGCCCGATGAATCCTGGCATTGTCATCTTGGAATATGCCCATTCCATTTGGGAAAAAAATCTATTGATGGAATAACCTGGTCATTCAGTATATTCAGGTAGTCAGCTGACCTCATTCTTTGGGCAAACAATGTTGCTGAACCTAGACCTGACCAACTGCAGCAACCCCAGATCATAGCACTGCCCACAGGCTTGTACAGTAGGAACTTATTTATTGTTTATTGTTATTTCTTTGTTGTTTCTGGTGATGTGGACAGTTTACCAAAATAAAATAAATGAATGAATGAATGAACTAGGCATGACGGGTGCATCACTTCACCTGCCTCTCTTCTTACCCTGATGCGCCCATCACTCTGGAACAGGGTAAATCTGAACTCATTCCCCTGAGTTCAGATTTATCCTCTTCCATTCCTCTAGAGTCCAATCTTTATGCTCCCTAGCAAACTGAAGCCTTTTTTTCTGCTTAGCCTAACTGATTACAGGTTTTCTTACGGCTACATAGTGTCATGTTCCGTGTTTTTCTGTTGTGTATTTGAGTTTCTGTGTCCTGAGTTCTCCTCGTTGTCCTGTCTTCCCCTTGATTGTTCCCAGGTGTGTCTTGTTCCCCTGATTGCCCTCAGTGTATTTAGTCCCTCCTGTGTCCTTTGTTCCTCTTCGTGCTGTTGTCACTGCCGTCGTTTGTTTCCGCCTTTAAGACCAGTTGCTACCAGTGTGAGCCCTGGCTTCCGCTCACCTGTGCTGCCTGGCCGCGGACTACGCTTGCTGACTGTTGTTTTCTGGACATTTTCTTCTATTAAATTAGACTACTTACTTTACCTGGGCCTCCAGCGTCTGCCTCACCATCTCCACCACACCAATTCATGACACACAGCTGTTCAATCCCAACTCCTTGAGTTCCCTTCGTATTGTGTGTGTGGAAATGCTTTTGCGTTCACAATTAAACATACTCCTGAGTTCTGTTGTTGTTTTTTCGATTTGATTTGACCAAACATTTAAGTAATCGCCGGTCATGATCATTCAAGATTTTTCAACCTGCGTCTTTTTAAATAACTGTAACCCTTGTAGCGTAGCTGATTCTGCGTTGTGTCTTTTTGGGGCAATAACAGCCAGACAACAGCTGATATGAATGCAATTTTTAATGCACCTGCATTCAAATGGCAGAAAATAGTATCAATCAGAAGAGTAACTGCTAGCTACTGACCTTAACTTAACAAAGGTTAAATACTACAATGCACATTATTATTTTACAGAAATCGTGATAAAACCACCACATATTACACTTAACATACACTTATTAAACACAAAAACGAAACTTCAGACCTTCTCCCACAGAATCCGAACAGAAAGAGGAGAGAGTGTGAAAACCCTTACAATGGTATGATCCACTAATTTATATTTTTAAACTCCAAACTGATACTAGAAACAACGATCCATGAACTAAATATGTTCAACAGAAACAATAATAATTCCTATTTTTATTTACAACACATGAACTTTTTAATAAAAATAATAATTTGGAGACAGGAAGTTACCCGCAGTATTACAATGGATCTTTCGTCCTTTCAAAATAAAGCTGCCGGTGCTCAGAATTTCCTATCGGAATAACTTTTACTTAACAATCTAGTGTAATAACATCACACTGCTACATATGTGTGTAGTGTGTGTTATTTCTTTTACTTTATGGGTACTGTCCCTTTAAGAGCGAAGTACGGCAGTACTTTACGGCAGCATTCTGACTGCAGTTGCTATGGAAACTCCCAAACTTCGAAGATTCAGAGCTGCTGCAAAACTGAGACATGCCGGTCTGTGCCCAGCTTCTGCATATGGCCTGGTTTCTTCATGCCTCATTTATGTTTTCATATGTTTTCCTGCTAGAGCTTCATTGTTATTGTGGCTGATTCATTAGGAATCTGTTCGTGTTCCTGCTATCAGAGGAACAGAGAAGCTGCTGAGTTCCGGGTCTGTGGAGCCGCTGCATCTTCATTCTGGGTCTCCATCCCAGTCAGAACCGCCTCCAGCATCATCTTTTCAGATGCATCACACACCAAATATAGAGCTCTATTAACAATATTCGTTTTGTTTTGCTGGCCAGCTTCTTTTATTTTTTTACCTTGGACCATGAAAGGATTCTCTGAGACATAAACTGTGTCCTATTTCCACATTTATGAGACTTCCTGCTGAGACAAATATAATTTGTCAGAAGTGTGTTTGAATGAGATGAGCACCAGGCATGTATTTCACTCATGTTTGGAGTGAATCTTGTTTTTTTTTGTTAGTTTGTTTTGTTGATGTTTTTCAGGTAAACTGAGTTAAGATGAGGTTGAATGTTTCAGTCCAGTAATTTGTAATAAATCTAACTAGTTGTCAGTAAACTGCTATCTGAACCTGATTGACCTCTATTCTTTGGTTAAATTATCAGCTGATTCTCCATCGTCCTTAGAAACAAAAACTGGAAAATATCCAGGCATGAGGAGGAAGAGGCTCATTCCAGGATGAACAACACATGAACATGTCATGTTTTATTATTTAAAGCATCATGTTCTGTCTGGGTCGGTACCTGTTGAGCAGAGCAGCAACTTCTGCCTCAGTGGTTGACGGAAGCTAACAGTTAGCACAACTATCAAGTTCAGCCTGGGTTAGGATTTTATTGATTCATGATAATGTCTGAGTTTTTGTCGTTTCTTGGGGATCAATAAACATCCTTAAAATGACGGGAGCGATGCTGGAGTCTGGCAGCTTTTCTCCTCTGGGAGCCGCTGGTTCAGAGCGAAGGGCGGGAAAATGCTGCAGGTGTATTAATACAGGTGATCAGGTAAACTGAACACTGCAGACTGTTTGGTACTGAAACTATGACAAACCCACTTCATGAACTGTGAACTGAAATATTAAACCCAACTTATAATGTTCACTCTTCCATAGATGGACAAACATTTTTGTTTAAAGAAAAAAGACCAACAGCTGCATAATGTTCAGATAAAATAATGGAAATAATGGAAATGCAAATTTTAAGTATGATTTTCAAATAAAGTTCAGGTGAAGGACTAGTCAGAACTACCTTGATAATAATCTGGTTTCGGTTTATCGATCCCATGAATTTAGTAAAATGCTTTTTGTTTTGAGTCGATTGTATTTTCATTTCAGGGCAGCAGATTCACTGGGGCAGTGTGACTCCACAGCTGCTTGTGTCTCATTAATGTTAGCAGATGTTGGCAGGTATGATGTTCTGATTCTGTTTCACATGCAGCTCTGGAAAAAACCATCATTCCTCTGATTTGACTCTTTATAGGTTCATGTTTCAGTAAAATGAAGATTGTTGAACTACTGACAGCATGTCTCTGAAATTCAAAGCAAAAACTTTGTATTTATTTTCAGAAAATGAGAAAAGGTCAAAATGCTAAAAATGCTTTCAGAGCTTGAATGATGCAAAGAAAACAAGTTTATATTCATTTAGAAACAAATCTAATGTTTTAACTCAGGAAGAGTCATAAATCAATATTTGGTGGAATAACCAGCAGGTTTTGGTCTCTTCATTTCTTCCAGATCTGTATTCAGTTATTAACAGTTTTAGTTGGATGAAACTATTTCATTTTTTATGTGAATGTATGTAAATAAGCAGTGACGTTTAGAAAAATGCAACAACAAATAACTTCTCTTGGGCCTTAGTCCTGCTGTGGGCTCAGGCCTCCTAAAGGTCAGAGGTCAGATCCTAGAATCACCCCTGGTAGAAATATAAACTCCAACATGACAAAAATATTGAAGTCACCCCAAAACATTTTGCTGAAATTCCCAAAAAGTTGGTCAATGTTTCTTAACTTAATAATATTCAATATTTGGAATATATTTATTCAGGACTGAATTTAACACCTGGGTAAAAGTTTAAGACACGCCTCCCGTACTTTATTTAGGACAAAAAACTTTCTTTGCAATAATATGTTTGTTCCCAATCAATAACTGAATAAAAATTTTTCCAAAAAAAGATTGAAGCAGGTTTACTAACATTATTCCTTTGGATTATTTCTCTAATATGTTTATTTCCAGTTTTAACACTAAGGATCAGCTAATTACTAATAAATAACTTTGGAAATCTGGGATCTTGGATCTGGAATCTTCCTGAAGTTGATCTGAGAAATTTCAAACCTGCTGGAAAAACATAGAAAGCAATAGTAAAATCAGGAAAGTTCTGTTTATGAATAAATTTATGATACTCCAGGCTCTGCCAGCCTGTTCAGTTCATCTGAACAGGCTCCAGAAAAGGGCCTGTTCAGAAAAATTCATACTTATTTTTCTGAGATAAATGGCAGATTTAGTTCGTTCTTTTTTTTTCTTTTCATAATGATATTATTGAAATGTAAATTTTTCTTTAATGATTTTTTGGGGGGTTAATTCTAGGCTTTTTCCAGATTGGGGGTCTGGACCCCCAGGATTCACCCCAATGATCAAACTGGTTGTTTTTCTGTTTTTAATTTTGAAGGTCGTCGATCATTTGACAGGTTATTAATAAAACCTTGACTGGTGAACATGTGCAGATATTATAGACTTTATGTAAAGAGTTCATTACTAAATCAATAAAAATCATTTCTGAATATGATCTGATGTACTAAACTGAAATGTGTTGAAGAGTTTGAAGCATCTTTCAAAGCTTTGGTTGAAATGACCCTTTAATTCCAGTCTTTCAATGATGTGTTAATTTATTTATTTCACTTATTATAAGTTATTGATGTTTTTTGTCACTAGGGGAAAACATTTTTCTGCTTTGAAAAAGGTTCAAATCCCACTTATATCTTTTTTCAATCAAAAATGTTTCAACTGGAAACATTATGAATAATTTTATAAGAAATTTCTCTGACTTTGTTATTTAGTATTTTTTTAGGAGGTTGATTTTCCGTTTATATTTTTATTTATATAGAATATAAAATATAGAAGTGGCTAAAAAACATGATATATAATATTTACATTTATATTAAAATATTTACATTTTGTATTTTTCTTATTTATAAAAGATCAATAATAATCAATATAAACTCTATTTATATTGATTATTATTGATAAAATGATCGAAACTTTATTGATCCTCTGGAAATTGTGACGTCATAGTCACGAACCTCCCAGAGACGTCCCTCCGTTACGTCACAGTGAGTCATCCTCGGGGGGCGGGGCTGCGATGAGAGCCGCTCCGTGATTGGTCCGATGACGTCACCGCTCCGGGCTGAACGCAGCGTCCCGGTGTCCTTCATCATCACCTTCATCTCCCTCCTCATCCTCCTGATCGATCCTCGCTGCATCTTCATCCTCCTCATCCTCAGCGTCATGTCCGGATCAAAGGAGGATTCCCGCCGCGCCTCCAGCGATTGGCGGGACTTTTTCTGGAACCCGCGAACGCGCGAGCTGCTGGGCCGCACGGGCACGAGCTGGGGTGAGTGAGAGCGCGGCGCCGTGCGCGCGCCCGCTCAGTTTATTGATCCATGATTCTGATTATTAGAGATGAAGGCCGAGGAGCCTCCTCTTCATCACTTCATTGATCCGCTGTGACGTCAGACTGCTGCAGAACCAGCTGATGGACCAGAACCCGTCCTGGTTCTGTCGGACCAGAACCAGGATGGGTTCTGGTCCATCAGAACCACCAGACGTTGGTCCCGGTTCCAGGTGATCTGGGCCGGTCCAGTATTAGTTCTGGTTCTGCTGACCTGCAGGTTTCAGTTGATTATCTGGTACCAGGTCTGGTTCTGGTTCTGGTTCTGTAATCATCTGGTCCACTGGACCCAGGTTGATTCTGGACTGAATCCTCAGCATGATGCTGCCACCACCGAGCTTTACTGATGATTCTGGTTCTGGTCCAGGAATCGTGTCAGAACCTCAGTAGAACCCGGCCGGTTCTGCTGGAACCACTAACTGGACCCAGAACCAGCAGGTCTGATGTGATGCAGAGATTATTGATTATCATTTATTGATCAGATGTTTGCTGTGCTGCTAGTTGCCATGGAAACGGTTTTATTTCTATTAGTTTTATTTTCATTAATATTTTCTGATTATTGATTAAAAGACATTTAATGAAGTTTTCAGGTTTGGGATTCGGTGTCTCTCTGCAGTGACCTCTGACCTCTCAGGTCTGTTAAAGCCACGCCTCTTTGGGTCAGACACCGGCCTGACCCGGTTCTGGTTCTGTTGGGTTTATGTTTCTGAGGATAATATCTCCCATGATGCAGTGGGGCTGACCCCTCCTCCCTGTGTTAATCTGGATTAAACCATCGGCTGCTCTGATTGGACCAGGCTCCTCTTAAAGGGTGTTTCCATGGCAACAGTCACATGACCCGAAGACTTGGAGCCAATCATCACAGAGTCTCAGAGTCCCTGACCCAGACTGGTTCTGGTTCTGGTTCTGGTTCTGGTTCTGGTTCTGACCTGCAGGTTCTGGAGGAGGAGACTGAATCTGGGTCCAGTGGTTCTGATAGGATCCTATTGGACCTGCAGGCCGGTTCTGTCAGAGGAATCGGGTTTTGACCCGGTGGTGTCCAGAACCTGCCGAGACGGTCCAGATGTTCTCCAGAACCGGTCCAGTTCTGATGAGGTTCTGCAGACACGGCCCAGCTGATGGTTCTGGGTTGGTTCCGGTTCTGGTAACCGGGTCCAGCTGTAGCTGACCTGCTTGTTGCTATGGTAACCCACAGATTGATGCTAGTTAGCATGTAGCTGCTAATGCTCCTTGTCGTCATGGTAATGAATGTGGGTCATCAGAGGATCAGACATAAAGGGGCTTCATGGGGTAAATAGAGGGTGTAGTGCAGTGGGGGGGTAATAATGTGTGGTGGGGTATCTGCTGCTCTTCATCCTCTTCCTCCTCCTCCTCTTCCTCAGGCCTGGTTCTGCTCTTCTATCTGATCTTTTATCTCTTCCTGGCTGGACTCTTCGCTCTCACCATGTTCATCCTGCTGCTGACGCTGGACGACTACAAACCCACCTGGCAGGACCGACTGGGGACACCAGGTGAGAGGACACACGCCTGTTACCATGGTTACCCAGAGGTTCTTGTCCTGAGGTGAAGAGAAACAGAAACTTTATTAAATTTACTGAAAATAAACAATTAAAATAAATTCAGTTTAATTTTATAAAGTTTATAAAATTAATAAAATTCTATGTTGATGTTTAATAATAATAATAATAATAATAATAATAATAATAATAATAATAAACTCAGTCAGAGATCATAACCAGGTTGGAGTTAAGGTCTGACCTCTGACCTTTACTGGTGCTGGAACCAACTGACCCAGAGGTTCAGACTGGTTTCCTCTAGGAACCAGAACCCGACTCAGCAGAACGCCAGAGATAAACTACTTCCTGTTTAGACAGGAAGTGCTTCATTCTGGTCTGTAGATACAGGAAGTGGATTCAGCTTCCTTTCATCCTCTGAGGTTCCTCCCTCCATCCTCACAACTGGATCAAGTTCTGACCCGTCTGGTACCGGTACCGGGTTCATCAGGTATAAAGAATTTAAATATTGATAAATATGGAAAAATGAACAAACCAAGAACCAAACCTGATCACTAATCAATCAGATTTACTTTAGAACAGAACCAGAACCCAACGTGGTTCTGATAAACCGGGTCAAACTCAGCGACCTTCTGGACTGGCAGAAGTTCTGGACCAATCACCAGCTGAGTTTACTTTAACTATAAAATCATACAGATTGAAATTATAAATTAAATGTACTAACTGGAAACACAAATAAAGTTTTTTCTCCTTCATGATTCTGATTTTCATCAAATTATTTCCCAAAACTTCAGAGACAAAATAGTTTTTAAACATCAGCAGAATAAAAATGAGATTTATGAATATTTATCACTAACGAGCTACAAGCTAAACTTAGCTTCCTCCAACAAGCTGCTTCCTGATTGGTTCATTCTAATGAGCTGCTTCCTGATTGGTTCACTCTAACAAGCTGCTTCCTGATTGGTTCACTCTAACAAGCTGCTTCCTGATTGGTTCATTCTAACAAGCTGCTTCCTGATTGGTTCATTCTAACAAGCTGCTTCCTGATTGGTTCATTCTAACAAGCTGCTTCCTGATTGGTTCACTCTAACAAGCTGCTTCCTGATTGGTTCACTCTAACAAGCTGCTTCCTGATTGGTTCATTCTAACAAGCTGCTTCCTGATTGGTTCACTCTAACAAGCTGCTTCCTGATTGGTTCATTCTAACAAGCTGCTTCCTGACTGGTTCATTCTAACAAGCTGCTTCCTGATTGGTTCACTCTAACAAGCTGCTTCCTGATTGGTTCACTCTAACAAGCTGCTTCCTGATTGGTTCATTCTAACAAGCTGCTTCCTGATTGGTTCACTCTAACAAGCTGCTTCCTGATTGGTTCATTCTAACAAGCTGCTTCCTGATTGGTTCACTCTAACAAGCTGCTTCCTGATTGGTTCATTCTAACAAGCTGCTTCCTGACTGGTTCATTCTAACAAGCTGCTTCCTGATTGGTTCACTCTAACAAGCTGCTTCCTGATTGGTTCACTCTAACAAGCTGCTTCCTGATTGGTTCATTCTAACAAGCTGCTTCCTGATTGGTTCACTCTAACAAGCTGCTTCCTGATTGGTTCATTCTAACAAGCTGCTTCCTGATTGGTTCACTCTAACAAGCTGCTTCCTGATTGGTTCATTCTAACAAGCTGCTTCCTGATTGGTTCATTCTAACAAGCTGCTTCCTGATTGGTTCATTCTAACAAGTTGCTTCCTGATTGGTTCACTCTAACAAGCTGCTTCCTGATTGGTTCATTCTAACAAGCTGCTTCCTGATTGGTTCATTCTAATGAGCTGCTTTCTGATTGGTTCATTCTAACAAGCTGCTTCCTGATTGGTTCATTCTAACAAGCTGCTTCCTGATTGGTTCACTCTAACAAGCTGCTTCCTGATTGGTTCATTCTAACAAGCTGCTTCCTGATTGGTTCACTCTAACAAGCTGCTTCCTGATTGGTTCATTCTAACAAGCTGCTTCCTGACTGGTTCATTCTAACAAGCTGCTTCCTGATTGGTTCACTCTAACAAGCTGCTTCCTGATTGGTTCACTCTAACAAGCTGCTTCCTGATTGGTTCACTCTAACAAGCTGCTTCCTGATTGGTTCATTCTAACAAGCTGCTTCCTGATTGGTTCACTCTAACAAGCTGCTTCCTGATTGGTTCATTCTAACAAGCTGCTTCCTGATTGGTTCATTCTAACAAGCTGCTTCCTGATTGGTTCATTCTAACAAGTTGCTTCCTGATTGGTTCATTCTAACAAGCTGCTTCCTGATTGGTTCATTCTAACAAGCTGCTTCCTGATTGGTTCATTCTAATGAGCTGCTTCCTGATTGGTTCATTCTAACAAGCTGCTTCCTGATTGGTTCATTCTAACAAGCTGCTTCCTGATTGGTTCACTCTAACAAGCTGCTTCCTGATTGGTTCATTCTAACAAGCTGCTTCCTGATTGGTTCACTCTAACAAGCTGCTTCCTGATTGGTTCACTCTAACAAGCTGCTTCCTGATTGGTTCACTCTAACAAGCTGCTTCCTGATTGGTTCATTCTAACAAGCTGCTTCCTGATTGGTTCACTCTAACAAGCTGCTTCCTGATTGGTTCATTCTAACAAGCTGCTTCCTGACTGGTTCATTCTAACAAGCTGCTTCCTGATTGGTTCACTCTAACAAGCTGCTTCCTGATTGGTTCACTCTAACAAGCTGCTTCCTGATTGGTTCATTCTAACAAGCTGCTTCCTGATTGGTTCACTCTAACAAGCTGCTTCCTGATTGGTTCATTCTAACAAGCTGCTTCCTGATTGGTTCACTCTAACAAGCTGCTTCCTGATTGGTTCATTCTAACAAGCTGCTTCCTGATTGGTTCATTCTAACAAGCTGCTTCCTGATTGGTTCATTCTAACAAGCTGCTTCCTGATTGGTTCACTATAACAAGCTGCTTCCTGATTGGTTCATTCTAACAAGCTGCTTCCTGATTGGTTCATTCTAATGAGCTGCTTCCTGATTGGTTCATTCTAACAAGCTGCTTCCTGATTGGTTCACTCTAACAAGCTGCTTCCTGATTGGTTCACTCTAACAAGCTGCTTCCTGATTGGTTCACTCTAACAAGCTGCTTCCTGATTGGTTCACTCTAACAAGCTGCTTCCTGATTGGTTCATTCTAATAAGCTGCTTCCTGATTGGTTCTCCTGCTCCAGGTATGATGATCCGTCCTAAAGGCGACCAGCTGGAGATCAGGTATTCTGTTTTGGACCCAGACAGTTGGAACGGCTTCGTCCAGAACCTCAATGCCTTCCTGACCTGTGAGACCAGAAGTTTACATACCTGGAAAAGTTTCCTCAGTGAGACTGAATGTTTACCTGTTCAGGTGTCTCAGTGGTTCTGACTGAGCTTCTCTCACCTGTCCAGCCTACAACGACAGCCACCAGGTGCAGCTGAACGACGACTGTCCACCTGATCAGTATTTCATCCAGGAGGACAGTGGAGAGGTAAACCACTGCACTCACCTGTAGGGGGTCAGAGGTCACCTGTTCACCTGCTGCTGCTGACCAATCAGAGCTCTGGTGTCTGATTGGAACCAGAACCAGTCGGACCGGTCCTGGACCAGAACCTCAGTTTGATGTCAGAGAAACTCGGGTCAGACTGGATTCCTCTCTGACCTTTGACCTCTGTTGTTCCTTTCTGAACCTCCTGCTGATTCTGACCTTCAGTGTTCTGAGATCAGAACCAAATGGACCAGGTCCAGTAGTAAAGTCCCAACCAGGCTGGTTCTGAGGTTCTGACTCCGCCCCTTCCTGTCTCCAGGTGAGGAACAATCCCAAACGCTCCTGTCGGTTCAACCGCACCATGCTGGGCGACTGCTCAGGGATGGAGGACCGTTCCTATGGCTACAGCAAAGCCCAGCCCTGCATCCTGATCAAACTTAACCGGGTAGGTCGGGTTCTGATCCGGTACGCACCTGTCCAGGTGAAGCATCCAGGTGAAACATCCAGCTGTTTGTCTGTTAGAGGAAGATCAGATTTAATCCGTTTGCTGCTCGTCGTCCAAACGTTGAGACTTAAAGAGTCAAAGTTCAGATTCATGTAAAGCTGCCGGTCGTCTCCATAGCAACGGATAAAGATGGCCGTTTTAAAAATCTACAGGAAGTAGATTTTAGACAAAAAACTCTGAACCAAGAGCCGATCCCTGAGGAACTCCATGATTCATAGAGGAAGGAAACCTTCAGCTGGTGGAACCGTTCTGGTACCGTCCAGCTGGTTTCGACTCGGTCCAGTGATCCACAGGTCAAGGCTGGGACTGAAGTCAAAGATGGCTGAACCCAGAACTCACTTCCTGTTTGTGACATCACACTTCCTGTTTGCTGTCACAAGTCTTTCCAAATCCAGCCACAAGTTGTTCTGTTGATGTCCAAAGATTGAAGTGATTTTATGGGTTTTTATAAGTTAAAGTTAAAATTGTTTCGTGATTCGATTCGTTTCAGTTTTCCTCTCCACTGTCGCCACCTGCTGCACAGGAGGAGGAATTGCTGCAAAGCTCAAAATCTGCTGAGTTTCCTTAGAAACTTTATTAAAATAATAAACTAATCTGGGTTTAATCTGATAAATTTTATTCTGAGTTGCCTTTGGTTGAACCAGCAGCTCAAACTGGTTGATGTGAAATGGGAAGACGGACCAGAACCGGATGCATTAATACTGTAGTTACTTCCTGGTTGGAGACCAGCAGGTGTTCAGGATCAGCTGGTTTTTACTGGGACCTGCAGGTGAAGAGTTGGACTCCTTTATTCTGAACTTCCTGATGGTGGCGCTGCAGAGCTGCATTATTCTGAACTTCCTGATGGTGGCGCTGCAGAGCTGCATTATTCTGAACTTCCTGATGGTGGCGCTGCAGAGCTGCATTATTCTGAACCTCCTGATGGTGGCGCTGCAGAGCCGCCTCACTGACCCAATCGTTCCACCGTCTCTCTGCAGGTGATCGGGATGTTACCTGGGAAGGACGGACAGTCTCCTTATGTCACCTGTGGAGCCAAGGTCAGAGTGCGTCCACCTGTCTCTGTCTGTCCATTTGTCTCCATGTCTGTCCATCTGTGTCTCCATCTTTACAGAGGATAACACTGAGTGGTGAGGCATGTAGCAGATGGTATCCATAGATCTGCTGTATTAGATCCTTATTCTATAGTGATCTATAGAAACAGACCAGGCAGAACATTATGACCAGCTGGTCAACAGTGTAACTCTGTCTTTGGCTGAACTGAACCAGCAGCTCAAACTGGTTGATGTGAAACAGGAAGGAAGCTCAGGTAACTCAGAACCGGATCAGAACCGGCTGGATCACTACTGGAGGTACTGAGTACAACTAGTTCTGTAGTATTCAGTTATAATACTATATTATTATAGTATAATAATACAGTCAGTATTAATATTACCATCATATTAATACCAGTCAGTGCTGATAATGAACCTGCAGTCGGGACTCGGCAGAAACTCGTTCACTGATTGATTTCTGTCCTGACTGATAGATAGATAGATAGATAGATAGATAGATAGAGATAGATAGATAGATAGATAGATAGATAGATAGATAGATAGATAGATAGACAGACAGACAGACAGACAGACAGACAGACAGACAGACAGACAGACAGACAGACAGACAGACAGACAGACAGACAGACAGACAGACAGACAGACAGACAGACAGACAGACAGACAGACAGACAGACAGACAGACAGACAGACAGACAGACAGACAGATAGATAGATAGATAGATAGATAGATAGATAGATTTGTCCAGTAGTTCCTGAATGTCTCATGTTGTTTGTCTGCAGAAGGAGGACAGAGAGAAGATGGGACCTCTGACCTACTTTCCTGTTAACGCGACCTTTAACCTCATGTACTATCCGTACTACGGGAAGAAAGCTCAGGTAATTCAGTGAGAACGGACCAGAACCGGCTGGATTACTACTGTAGGTACTGATTAAGACTAGTTCTGTAGAACTCAGTTACAGTACTATATTAATGTTATAATAATACAGTAAGTATTAATATTACTGTAATAGTAATACTAATAGTTCTGTAATACTAATAGTTCTGTAATACTAATAGTTCTGTAGTTCTCAGTCAGTACTGATAACTTGCAGTTGGGACTCGGCAGAAACTCGTTGAGTTTCTATCAGCCGTCAGTAAAACTAGGATCAGATTCATCACATTATTTCTCCTGTTATTAAAAGCTTTATAAATATCGTCTAATGTTCCTCAGGGCTGTGAACTTGGACCGGTTCTATTCTGGTTCTGTTAAAATGATGAGATTTAGATTTAGGCATCAGTTCTTTGTTTCCTCTTTTCTTCTATTATTTAACTGGTTCTGGAGAAACTTTTCTATGATTCATCTGATTCCAGACAAACTGGATCAGATTAAGGATCCAGCAGATCCTCAATCCCAAACCTCAACCCAGATGATAACAGATTATAATCTGGTGAATCAGCGGGTCTGAGGTGTGATGTGTTTGGTCTCTCAGGTGAACTACACCCAGCCTCTGGTGGCCGTGAAGTTCCTGAACGCCTCTCTGAACCCGACATCGTGGAGTGTAAAGTGACACTCTGATGGCCGGCAGCGAAAGGGACAAAATTCGCTGGACGGGTTTCCTTCAAGCTGAGGATCGACGGCCAGGAAGCTCAGTGATGCATTCACTGACCGGATCCATGATGCATTCACTGGCCAGATCCATGATGCATTCACTGACCAGATCTATGATGCATTCACTGACCAAAAAGAGCTGCAGAATCATTGATCAGTATTGATTTGATTCTGAGAGCCAATCAGATGACAGTAATTTCAGAGTATTGAATAATCTGCATGAATCAAACTAAATTATTTAATACAGACAATACATATTTATTTATGCATATTTATTTGTATGTTTATTTATATCCTGCTTATTTATGTTTGTTTACATTATTTGTCAACATAAAATTTATTTTTATCATTCATTTTAAACTGAAAATGCATCACAAGGTAAATAAATTACATAATAAAATCAAATATAAAAAGCTTTAAAAAGACAAAACAGATAAATGTTTGTCAACATGAACTAAAATGAATCAATTCATTAAATGAGTAAAATATTTATTACAGTTTAATTCCTAAAATCAGATCAGAAACACGTTCAGCTGCAATAACAATTAGAATCACTAACCAGTCAATGTGAACAGGTTCAGGAACTGGTTCATATGTTGGAACACAAACCAGTTCCTGAACTGGTTGATCATCAAAAGGTTGAGTTCAGGATCCAGATGTCAGAATGACGTGTAAACAGATGAAACCAAATTAATGACGATGAAAACTAAAACTGGTTTCCAGTTTAGTAGAAACAGATTAATTCAAAGACAATAGCTTTAGTAACCATGGCAACACCCTATCTTCCTTAACCTGACTTAGTTTCCTTGCCAACCTGTAGCTGCAGCTCGTTAGTTAATTAGATGATCAATTAGTTAATTAGTTTAGTTAACAAGTCGGAGTCACTGATTGGATGTTTTTGTTTCCATGTTTGTTTTTGTTTACTTTCTTCATCACCATGGCGATGAACACCTGCTGATGACACGCCTCTTCTTACCTGCACTGATTTCCAAATGTCTTCCTATAGAAACGGACCGGCCAATCAGACGGCCCCACTGTATGATGTCATGTGCTGTAACCTCTGTGATTGGTTGAATTCTCCTGAAAATGTTTGTTGAACAATAAAGAAACAAGGAAACAGGAAGTCGTTTTCTCATAAAGTTCTGCCTGACCTCTGACCCTGAACACTGGTTCTGAAACTTTATTGTCCAAGAAATTCATCATTAAATATTAGAAAAACTTTAAACAGAGAAAATGGGATGAATAACAGATTAAAGACAAAAAAAAACAAAAAGAAAACAGATTTCCTCCCGTCTTCATGGAGCCAGAAGTTTTATGAGTTTGAAATTCTTCATGGTTGTTGGAGAAATTGTGATATTATTAATCAATTATTTGTTATTCTCATTGATCTTTATAATGTATCTTTAATTGATGCTTTCCTTAAAGTTAATCTCATTATAGAATTAAGAATGTTCCTTGTATTGTTGATCTGCTCTGATTCTTTTCTCAGAAGGCCTCACTGACAGAGAGCAGAAACAAAATCTTCCTGCAGGTTTACCTCTTGGTGAAGAGCTCTGCTTCAGTTGAGTTGCTGGCCTCCAATAAAACCATCATTGCTAAGATCACTACATATTTTATTAATCTTTGTGCCTGGAAGGACATTATCTAGTACAGAATGACTGTGTGTTAGTTAGTGAATAACATTTGACGCTGTAGCTGTTTGCCCCCTCCCTCTAGAGCTACAGCGTCCTTGTGGTTAGGGATCCTAGAAACAATAAAATAGAGGAGCAGACAAAATGTGCTTCAGAGCGGTAGGAGATTGTAACTGAAGCACATCTCTGTCCGTTCTCCTCGCGAGTGAAAAAGAATCTAACTCTTTTGTCTTTTCTGTCTTTGTTAATGTATGTTTAACAGGTGTTAACCCTAACATTTTTGGTCCTTCGAGCCGGATGTCATATACTGGAAAGATTCCGGCAGGTGTGGCGGACCCAGTAAGACCGTGCGCACGGCAAGAGAACCTGTTAAAGGACTGGGCTCGGCCTGCCTGCTGGGATCTGAAGGTTGACGACACTCCAGGGAAAGACAAGAGAGGGTGAGTGATTCTTCTTTAAAAAGTGGCGAATGACGTTTTAGAGAGTAAGTCATTCTTCTGTGTGAGAGAAGAGTGACTTCTTCTTGACTGAAGGTTGTTGCGCGCACAAGTGAAAACCCTGTCAATTCTAGACTCTAACAGGTAAAAGTAATGCACAAAATCCGTGGATAGGCTAACGGAGCCTGGTGCTTCAAGGCTGGAGGCCTTGTCCTGTTCTGGGGAACCAACAATTGTACTATTGTGGGCAATGATAGCAGCCCAACTAATACTAGAACTGTTCTGGGTAATAGCAGCTCAAATAACTAATACCAGCACTGTTCTGGGTAATAACAGCAACTCAAATAACAATTGTACTATTGTGGGTAGTAACAGTAGCCCAACAAAATACCTGCACTGTTTTGGGCAGTAACAGCAGCCCAATTACTAATTGTACTATTGTGAGCAGTAACAGTAGCTCAACTAGTACCTGCAGGCTAAACGGATTGCGGAGTCCGGCGAAAACAGGCGCTTAAGTTCCGTATCAGTATGTAAGAGATAAAAATAAAAAATGAAAGAAAAAAAATAAAATAAAATAAACTAGAAAATAAGGGTTGGTAAACCTTACCTCGCTGGAGGTCTTGTAAAACCTACTGGGACGAGGACTTGCAAACCTCACCTGGTTCGGGGTTTTGCAACCTCACGTGGTTTGAGATCTTACGAACCCCACCTGTTGTGGGAACGGGGCCCGACGAATACCCGTGGTTAAACGGACGGCGATAACAGGCGCTTCAAATCCATGAAACAAAAAAAAAGTGTGTGTATGTGAGCGTGATTGGAGGTATAAATACCACTTGGTATTTTATCTTATATAAAACAGTAGGATTGTGAGCAGCAAACCTCTTGTGGATGCACAGGCAAGAACTCTCCACTCGAAAGAGTTGAAGTGAGAGTTACCACAACAGGTTCTTTCAATTGCTGGCCTACTGAATCAGATCTCCAGTTTCTAGGACTCCCTAGGAGTCGGCAAAACTGGTCCAAATTTTTACAAAAAAAAATGGGGAAATGAATAAGTAAAACTAAGCCAACAGACAGTCTAAAATCAAACGACTGGAAAGTTATTAAAGATCAGGATAAAATAAAACAAAAAAACAAATTCAAATAAAAATTGTACGAGGAAGGGTATGATGATGTACAATTTTGGTTAGAAGTAGCGCAAAAACGAGAAAGTGGGGAGAAAGAAATTACAAAAGAAAAGGAAAAGGTTCCAGGAGCCTTTTTCCAGGATGAGGAACAAATGTTTTATGAGGACAGGAGAGGAAGAGAAGGCTTTAGGGGCAGAGGTCAGAACCTTAGAGGTTTAAAAGGGAGACGTGGGAGAGGAAACTACAGGCACAGTTACTCGGGGTGCTGGTGTTGCGGGCAGGAAGGACATTTAGCCAGAAATTGCCCGAGAAAAAGAAAACAAAAAACACAGGACAGTCAGCATGATTAAGATCAGAGAAGTTGGGGAGAGAGAGGTCCAGTTAAATCTTCAGGATTTACTTTCTATGGACAGCATAAGACCTGAAATAACTCTCCTAATAAATAGCAAACCTGTAAATTTTCTCTGTGACACGGGTGCATGTAGAACAACATGTAGAGAAAACATTCTTGGGGTAAAAAATTTGTGGTGAAAATGTCAAGATCAGCTACAGGAATAAAAGAAGGGGATTTCTTTGTTGTCCAGGGACACAGGGAACTGTATTACTTTTATTCATTGGATGTGCCCAACAAACCCCCACACAACACTGCACAAACACTTCTGGCAGAGGGGCATAAAGCCATTTCTGCCCTACAGGATCAAATGTCTCCTGATGATTTGCACGTCACACTTTGGTTCAAAACAGTTCCTGGGCCTGATAGGAACTATGAAGCCAGACTCAACAAGGTCACCCCAGCCAAGATAACTGTGACCTATCTGTACACAGACACAAAACATGTGACTGATCCACACACATTGTTGAATTCTCTTAGATCAGATGCAAAAGTATTCACGGTTGTAGACATCAGTAAATGCCTTTTTCTCAATACCAATTGAGAAAGAGAGCCAATTTTGGTTTGCTTTTACTTTTGAAGGGAAAAGATACACATACACCAGACTACTTCAAGGCTATTGTGAAAGCCCTACAATTCTCTTTCAAGTAATGAGTGCAAGTATGTCAACTTTTCAACCCCCAGGAGGGAGCCAAGTTTTGTTGTACATAGTTGATGTTTTATTGGTTTCTCCAGACAGGAAAACCTGTCAGCAAGACACTTTAGCACTTCTGCAACATTTAGCTAAAGAAGGTCATAAGGTTAACAAAAATAAACTTCAACTGTGTAAGGAACAAGTAAAATATTTGGGTCATAACTTGAGTGAAGGAGGACGAACCATAGTGGAGGATAGAAAAACAACAATTCTCCAAGCTCCCAAACCACAAACAAAAAAAACCAAATGATGTCCTTTTTGGGGTTGACTAACTATTGTCGAAACTGGGTGCCTAATTATGCAGAAATTGTGGCAGCTCTGAATAAATTAACGTATAAAAATGATTTTAAAATGTCTTCTTCTTTGTTGTGGGCAGATGAAGCAGAAGAAGCACTTTGCAAACTAAAACAGGCCCTCGTGTCAAGCGCTGCGTTAGCGTTACCAGATTATCAATAAAAAAAACCTTTTGTTCAGATGGTGGATTGTAAAGGTCATGTCATGACCTCGGTGCTAGTCTAACAGCATGGTGATAAAATGAGACCAATAGCATATTTTTCTTCAAAACTTGATAGTGTAGCGTGTGCCTTACCACATTGTGTGAGAGCTGTAGTTGCTGCTTCTATGGCAGTAGAAGTTAGTGCTCCTATAGTTCTGTTTCACCCATTAACATTAAAAGTAACATGCAGAATTATTAAAAGAATTATTACAAGTCGTGCACCTACCAAAACAACTAGCAATCTGTAAATGTGCGGCGCACACTGCAGGGACAGATAAGGTGTCCCTAGGGAATGCTTTCGAAGACAAAATAAAAAAAGCAGCTGAGGGAGAGATAAATGTATTACATGTGGATGAAAAAATTTAATTTATGAAAGAAACTTTAAGAGACATGCAACAATTAAGTCCTCAAAATGAAAAGGATTTATGGATAAAAAAAAATGGAGCAAAATTGGAAAAATTATATGAAACTGAACCTACTTTACCAAGAAAAAGATGTGTATAAATGGGCTGCAATATTGAGCCATGGCGTTTCGCATGTCTCAACAGGGGGGATGGTAGGATACATCAACATTACACTACTTATGGATTTATTTCTTATTTAAAAAAAAATTCTGTAGGACCTGTTTGATATGTGCAAAACATAACTCTCAGGGCAATCTAAGATCACTTAGAGGAAAGTTTCCTACTCTGCAATATCCATTTCAAGTAATGCACATGGACTTCATAGAATTGAATAAAAGTGAAGGACAAAAGTATTGTTTAGAAATAATTGATGCTTTTCTAAATGGTTTGAACATTTCACTAAAAACCCAGATGCAGCGGAAAAGCCAACTTGGATACATTTAACACACTGCAAAAGTAATTTAATTTCAAAAGTATTTGGGAAGCAAGCTCAGGACGCTCACCGACCTACAGGGCAAAGTCCAGGTTACAAAGGGGGTTAAACCAAATAGTTTTTCCGTCTCAAAACTGGTGAAGATTGTCCACAACCCTGTAGTGTCTTTAGGAGCAGAACGAACTTGCACATTAATGAAAATAACAAGCGAATATATCTTTTTGTTTTTTTTTGTGTTTTTCATCTGGGAACAATTCATGTCATAAATGAAAATGTTTTCTTGTAACACTGTTTACAGAATGAGGATGAGTATTCAGGTATGTTTTCCACCTAGTTCTATTATCATTTTTTTAGTCTCCTGGGCAAGTATGACGTCGGCAAACTACAGAGATTAAACTTGATATGTGACAAATGATGTTTTTAACATCTGACTGTTCTCTCTGTGAACAATGAATTTAACCCTGTCTTTCGTGCAGATGTCTGGTGGTGGTGCAGTGGTGACAAAATTTTTAATAGATTACCTAGGAAGGTAACAGGGATGTCTGCATTAATTTCTTTATTATTGCCTGTTTCTGTTTATCCAATGACTGCTGATCATCTAATTCATGCTTTAACTGATGTTGTGCCTCAGCAGTGGCGTCAGTTGCAGAAGCGAGACCTGACCTGGAGGAACAATGATCCTACATACATCGATGCCATTGGTGTCCCCCGTGGTGTACCAGATGAGTATAAATTGGCCGACCAAATTGCAGCAGGATTTGAGTCCACAATTTGTTGGTGGTGTACATTAAACAAAAACGTTGACAGAATCAACTACATCCATTACAATGTACAAAAACTGGGCAACTGGACACAGGCAGGCTTCGAGGCGGTGCATGAGCAGCTGGCCGCTACATCACTGATGGCTTTCCAGAACCGTATTGCACTTGACATGGTGCTGGCTGAACGAGGGGGAGTGTGTGCAATCTTTGGTGAAAGATGCTGCACTTTTCTACCCAACAACACAGCGGCTGATGGCAGCCTGACGAAGGCCATTGAGGGGCTCCGTACCCTTAATGGTAAGCTGAAGGAGTTCTCTGGAGTAAATACTTCCAGGTGGGACGACTGGATGAATGTTTTTGGAAAGAACCGAACCCTTGTGTCCTCTGCTTTAGTGTCGATGGCAGTCTTTGCTGCCATTCTAACCTTGTGTGGATGCTGTTGTATTCCTTGCCTGCGTTCTTTGTTTAATAGTCTCATCACTACAGCAATTTAGCCCATGGGGAACCAGATGACGCCGATGTATCCTTTATTGGCGAGAGAACCTGAGTCTGACAGAGAAAGCTCTGATGAGGACTCTTTTGATGTGTTTCCTGATTCTAAGTTTTGGACTGAGTATAAACCTTGAGTGTAAACATGTTTGCTTTCTTAAAAAATGAACTCCTAGTTGAAAATTGTTTGAAGTGGCTGTTTAGGAAGGATATGAGAATTAGAACAAATATTTGGTAAACAGGGGGGAAATGTTAGAGAAATTGTGATATTATTAATCAATTATTTGTTATTCTCATTGATCTTTATAATGTATCTTTAATTGATGCTTTCCTTTAAGTTAATCTCATTATAGAATTAAGAATGTTCCTTGTATTGTTGATTTGCTCTGATTCCTTTCTCAGAAGGCCTCACTGACAGAGAGCAGAAACAAAATCTTCCTGCAGGTTTACCTCTTGGTGACTCTGCTTCAGTTGAGTTGCTGGCCTCCAATAAAACCATCATTGCTAAGATCACTACATATTTTATTAATCTTTGTGCCTGGAAGGACATTATCTAGTACAGAATGACTGTGTGTTAGTTAGTGAATAACATTTGACGCTGTAGCTGTTTGCCCCCTCCCTCTAGAGCTACAGCGTCCTTGTGGTTAGGGATCCTAGAAACAATAAAATAGAGGAGCAGACAAAATGTGCTTCAGAGCGGTAGGAGATTGTAACTGAAGCACATCTCTGTCCGTTCTCCTCGCGAGTGAAAAAGAATCTAACTCTTTTGTCTTTTCTGTCTTTGTTAATGTATGTTTAACAGGTGTTAACCCTAACAATGGTGTTTTAGGTTTTTAAGAGTTTTAAATAAACTTTAATCTGGATTTAATTGATCTAGTGGAAAAATCTTCCCTATAATAATAAAGATATTTATCAGATCCTGCAGTTTTCTGTGATAAAACCATAAATCATGTTTTTTATTTTAAAATTAACAGAATAATTTTATAGTTTCACTTAATAATCAATAATCAGTTTGTTCCGGTTCTGATTCTGAATCGGGTCTCGGCTCATTTGAATCTCTGATGTCCAGAAGGAACCGGAGCCAGAAGTTCTTGAGCAAAACTTCATAACCGGGTCATGATTTGGATCGAGCTTGGAGGTTCTGGTCTTCTGGATCAGAACCGACCAGGGAAATGATGGTCAGTTCTGAACATGGAGGTCCAGCATGGAGGGAACAGCAGAACCTGAACAAAAGGTTCTGGTGAACAGAACCTCTCTAACCCGGTTCTGTTCATCAGGAGCTTCCAGCTGCTGGAGATCCAATCACAACCCGTCCTGCTGTCCAGAACCAAGGGTCCAACATGTGGTACTGGAGGCACCAGAACTCCAGGACAGTACCGGTCTGGACCAGCAGGTCTCAGGGGTCAAAGGTCAGATCCACTGATGAAGTGAACCTTCTCAACATGGAGGTCAGTAATCTGAGAAACGTTTGGCGGCCATTTTATTCTGATGAACCGGATCAGAACCAACACTGTACTCCAAGATAAACAGAACCAGTCAGGTCTGACTGGACCCACTGGTATCGCCCATTATTACCTGGTACCACTTGGTTCTGGTCCGGTTCCTAGAACCCGTCTTCTTCAGTGACTGGATGGATCTGGACCCGTCAGAGGTTCTTCTCTCCATCTGAGTAGAACCTCTGTAGCATCGCTCCAGAACCTCAGACAGTTCTGGTCTTCCCAGAGCTGGTCCCAGTTGGCCTGGTTCTGGTTCTCCACCTGAGGGTTGGATCATTCAGAGCTTTTGGACCTCAGATTCTCTAAGGTTCTGATCCACACAGGAGGTCAGTTACAATCCAGAACCAGAGACTGAGTAGACCCGGGTTGATGGAACAAGGTTCTGGTTCTGATCCGTAAAGAAGAAGAACCATGAACCAGAACCTTCTGATGTTCTGGAGCTTCTTCTCTGGACCAGAACCACTGGCCCTAAAGTTCTGGGTGGCTCAAAAAGGTTCTGGTAGCAGATTCCCATGGAACAACCTGATTGGACGGAGTGGTCATGTGACCAGGAAGTGAGTCAGACGCAGCAGCAGTTCATAGTTTTATTATAAAAGCTGCAGTTTCTACTGACAGAAAAAACAAGGGGTGGGGGGTAACCATGGTAACAGTGATGGGGGAGGGGCTACTGTTGGACAGTTTAACACACACACACACACACACACACACACACTGTTCTCACACACACATTAACACTGAGGACCCGGTGTGTGTTCAGAGTCAGACGAGTCAGAAGGTTTAAACTCAGCGGGTCGGATGGAACCGGGTCAGAACTCCGTGATGCCTGGTTCAGAGTTTTGTCTTATAATCGGGAGGTTCCTGGTTCAATTCCCATCCTGTCTGTGGTTGTGTCCTTGGGCCAAACGCTTCACCTCCTGTTGGCCCTGACCTCCAGGCAGGGAGAGTCGGGGGCCCAACAGGGGGCGCCGGAGCCTGGCAGCCCAGAGCAGCTGCAGCTCTGGATCCTCTGGGCTTAATGAAGCCATGCAGGTCCAGAACCTTTACCACATGAACCTAACTGGACCCAGGTTCTGACCCGGGTTCTGACCCGGGTCAAAACCCAGGTCAGGACTCTGAGCTGCTCCGTGTCTCTAACAGGAACCAGACCCGAGTTCATGACTCGGACCAGGCTGTGGTTCTGCTGGGGGTCAGAGGTCACACTGACCTGATGACCTCAGAGTTACAGAGGGAAGCTGGGAGGAGCCGCTGGTTACCATGGTTACAACAGGTTACCATGGTAACTGGGTCAGCTGGTCAGGAACGACCTGCTCATCCTGACCCGGTTCTGACCCGGTTCTGACCCGACCCAGATGTCCTTTATGGAACCGGGTCGGCGCCAGAGGTTCTAACCCAGTTGATCAACCGTTTGGATCTGGTTCCTGGTTTACAGCGACCCGGTTCTGGACCGGTTCTGGTGAAGCAGAAACATGTTGGACTGGTCAGTTACCATGGTAACCCATACCAGAACCACAGGGCTCAGTCACTGACCCGGTTCTGATGGCGCCGCCTGCTGGAGGAGAAATGGCACTGCTGGACATTTGGATCTGAGACGGGTCAGAGAACCAGAACCAGATCATTCTGGTTCTGGATCATCAACACCCGAGGGATAAACCCAGCTGGCTCAGAACCAGAACCAGAACCTGTCAGACCAACGGGTCAGGAACAGAACAGAGGTTCTGGACCCGATCGGACTGTTCTCCATCAGAACCAGTCCGTACCAGTCTGATTGGACCTGACCGGTTCTGGTGACAGTGTTCTGTCACCAGAACCCAGCGGTCTGATTGGACCGGTCTCTGACCCGTATGGTACCGGTCCGGTCTCTGAAACACACCCCGTTCTCCTCACTCTCTCTACTCGTCGTCTTCCTCGTCTTCATCGTCTTCCTCGCCCTCCTCATCCTCTTCCTCGCCGCCTGAGCTGAAGAGTCCGGGTTCCTGGCGAAGGTTCCCCCGCCGCGGTACGCCACCATGTCCTGCAGGCAGAGGGCAGAGGTCAGAGGTCAGGGTTCTCTAGGGTTCTGGTTCCGGTCGGTCCTCACCCGGTCGTACTTCTCCCTCAGTTTCTGGGCCTTCTCCTCGTACGGCTGCTTCTCAGACTGGCTCAGTTTGCTCCACATCTCTCCAGCTTCTTGGCGCAGTCGCCGATGGACAGACCCGGGTACTGCTGCTTCACGCTGGGCCGGTACTCGCTGCAGAACACGAAGAACGCCGACCTGATGGGACACAGGGTTAGGGTTAGAGAGGACCCAACCAGAACCAGAACCAACCACCAGTCTTCTGCTACTGGACCAACCAGAACCCTGCAGGTACTCACGGCGGCCTCTTGGGGCGTTGGGGTCTTTCCTCTTGCGGCCTCTCTTGCCGAAGCTTTGGGCGAACGTAGTCCCTCATCTCCCGGTTGTAGCGAACCTTGTCGGCCATCGCCATGTCCTCAAAACGCTTCTTCTCTCCGGGGGACAACGCCTGGACAAGAGGACAAGATGGGACCAGCTGGAGCACACAGAGAACCTGCCAGGACACCAACAGGAAGTTTTCTGTCTCTAGATCTTTCCTGTCTCTGAGGTCAGGTCATCATCAGCTGCTTTAGGATCCACCACAGAAGAAGAAGCAGAGTGCTCCTGGAGGATCCAGAGATCAGCAGATATTCATATTTCTCCATGAATCAGAGAAGCTTCACTATGACTGAGTAAGGCGAGCCAATCAGAGAAGAGCTCAGAGGAATCAGTGGTCAGCTGACTGACTGCTCAGGTCTCCACTGCTGAAGGAAAGTTCACCAGTTCCTTCACTGGGAGGAACTGAGACTGGAACTGAAGAGTCCAGATGTCCTTGAACACACCGTGTCAGCAGGAATATGATAATTCAGTAGTTGAAAATGGGTCATTTTTCCTGTATTTGTTCTGTTTGGGTCCAGCAATGGT
The DNA here is from genome assembly GCF_027474105.1 of Poeciliopsis prolifica. Lineage (NCBI taxonomy): Eukaryota > Metazoa > Chordata > Actinopteri > Cyprinodontiformes > Poeciliidae > Poeciliopsis > Poeciliopsis prolifica. Next base: position 45,041 of record NW_026562503.1, on the reverse strand, counting down.
TCTGGCTGTAGAGTTGATGTGCAGATTCTTTGAATTTTCTCTGAAAAGAAGCTGAAAACTTGTTCCATCAGCATTAGATTGAGTTCAGGTGGTAACGTCATAGGAGGGTTTGTGAGCCTGTCAACTGTTGGAAATAAAGTTCCAGCATTGTTCATGTTTTTGTTTATGACATCTGCAAAGAAAGCCTCCATTGCATGTTTTAGTGATAGTTACGTAGTCTTTCTTTATAGATGTAGATTTATAGAAAAGATTGTAAAACGTTTGCGATGATTTGTAGAACATTTTTAAAATGAAATAATGTTGGAACAATGTCAGTGAGTGTGTGTGTGTGTGGGGTTACAAGAGCATGCTTCTTGAAACTAGCGGCTATCATTGCCGTCTCTATTCTATTGTACTGTGTGTATCATGCATGTGAGTGTGTGCATGTATGTGCATTTATTCATTCATTTTCTTCCGTTCATCCAGGGTGAGGTCACGGGGTCAGCAGCCTAAGAAAGGAGGCCCAGTTTGTTCTCCCCAGCTACTTGTTCCAGCTCCTCTGGGTTCCCCAAGGCGTTCCAAGGCCAGCAGAGAAACATCGTCTCTCCACCATATCCTGAGTCTTCTCCAGTGGGTTGTGCCCAGAACATCTCAGCAGGAGGCGTCCTGACCAGATGCCTGGGCCTCAACTGGCTCCTCTCGATGTGGAGGAGCGGTGGCTCGACTCTGAGTCCCTCCTAGATGACTGAGCTTCATGACTCGGACCAGGCCGTGGTTCTGCTGGGGGTCAGAGGTCACACTGACCTGATGATGATCTGAACTCAGAGTTACAGAGGGAGAGTCCTAAAAAACTAACACTAATTTTGACCGCTTGTATTCATGACCAAAGTTCCCTCTAAGCTGTGCCTGTTCAATCGTGCTCTGCTTGCATCTTCTCAGTACAAGAAAATCTATACAGCGCATAAAATAAAGTCCAACATAAACTGGACATTGAGCTCAGACATCAGTTTGGACCAATAACAGTTTTTCTGTACAGTGACAGGAATCCAGCCAATGACACAATACGGTTCAGTTTCGCTGCAGCCAATCACTGCATGCTATTTTGTGTACATGTCTTGGTCATAGCGCTGTGGCACCATGCAGGTGAGAATAGTGCGGCGGAGTTAAGAGACGTGAAAGATAACACCTTATCATGTCTCAGTGGGACGTCCACTCACCAAGCCACAGTAAAATAAAGAAATGCACTTCTAAGATCAAATGGCTGTTGGAGTTTTTGCAACTAGAAGAACAGTAGAGTGGACAGAGGAGGGATCGTAGAGATTATTCTTGTTATTAATAAGAGCTCTGTGATCACTTTGATGCTCGTTGTTCCGAGCATGAATTAAAGGAATCATCTGCATTTGATATTGAAGCATTGAGTTATGGATAAGCAGATATTTGTACTCTGGCAAAGACACATGAGGCCTTTCTCCTCCATCCACAGATTATGGAGGCATTAATAATCAATATGCTGAATTCAAGAACATAAAGCAAGAAGCAGACTGACCATCAACCTGGGCTAAGTGAACAACCACTGGAGAAGTGAGAAGAAAAAACTAATGAAATATTTTACAAGAATTTATTCTATATCACAAGCTACAGAAAACATTTCATTGTGCAAAATGTGAATATTTGAATATTTATGCCTGAAAGGTGTAATGTCTCATTTCTCCCCCTGGATAAAGCAGGATTCTTATAACATGCATGAACAGCAATGTTTTCTTCTTTTTCATTTTAATTGGGAAAATTACTTCAATTAAAAGCAAACAAATGAAAATTGCTGATTTAATCTGATTCTTTTAATAAACCATGTGACTTCCTATGATCCCAGATTTATAATATTTGTTCGTGACCGCGCCGTGTCCACTGATGATGTCCACAGTGGACCTCAGTGTGTTCAGGAAGCTCTGTGTGCCCAGACACATGAACAATTAGAGGGAACATTGTCCATGACCCCGTTCTTTCAGTCATGATCCAAAGCTCATGACCAAGGATGAAGGAAGGAGCTCAGACCAGTAAATAAAGAGCTTTGCTTTTTGTCTCAGCTCTCTTCACCACAACAGACCGGGACACCGCCGCTTCACTGTAGACGCTGCACTGATCCGCCTATCGATCTTCTGCTCCACTGGGGGCAGGAGATCCTCTCTGACCTGGAGAAGGCACTCTATTCTCTTTCAGTTCATTTATTCATGCATTTTTTTATATAGCTATGATTTTTATTTTACTTATTGAGATAATAAAAGAAAGAACCTTGAACACATTAATAAACAGGTTTTGCATGTCAGTAAACATTTTCTCTTTTGGATTTCTCATCAAATGGTAAAAATGGTAAATGGACTGAACTTATATAGTGCTTTTCCAGTCATTTGACCACTCAAAGCGCTTTACACTAGAGTCACATTCACCCATTCACACACACATTCATACACCGATACGCAGACCGGTAGGCAATTTGGGGTTAAGTGACTTGCCCAGAGGCACATCGACATTTGGCAAGAGGGTGCCATCAAGGGTGTCAGACACACACACACACACATATAATACACATGGACAATAAAGTATAGTTAGTGATGTTAACTAGTTGGTTAGGTAACTAGTGTTAGCTAACTTTGAAGAAGGCTAATATGTTGATTTGTGACAGTAACGCTGTCACAGCACTGATGACTGACATTTATGAGCTGAAAATAAAGATAATTGTGTGTCAAAGTTCTTGCTGTGTAAAATATTAATATTCACTAAATGTGTTTGGTTCACAAAACATTTTTTTCTGACAGTTGCAGCTTGTAACAAACAGATTCAAATTAAATTCTGTAGGAAATGAATGCGGGTCATTTTGGACCCACTTATGGAAAAATGGGGCATTCATATAAAACATGCTATTTTGTAAAATATGTAAAATGTCAATAAAAACTTTAATAGCATGATATCAATAACATGTTTGTTGAGGAATACCTGGAATATGAAGTGGTGAAAACTTTTCATTACAAAAATATTTTTAAAAAAAACTATCTGATCGGGTCCAAAAGAAGCCAATCAGGCTTCAGAGGGTTAAAAGATGTCAAAATATTACCGAGTCATTATATCTCACTGGAAACCATCACAAGTGAAACTATTTAAACCCACAAATGGAAATAAAAACAGCAAATCAAAAAATACAATTAAAATGAATATCAATTATTTGCACTTGGGTTTAATCCACATTAAGTCAGCGGCTCCATGGGGCCCCAGGGCTTCAGGGGTCAAACATACTGACATTTATTTATTGAGATAATCAATGCTGCTAAATTTGATTTAATGGTTTCAACATAAACTAAAAGATTTTAAATTGTTTAACATTTAAACGTAAGATTTTAAGGAGCTGGAAAATTTACTTTGTAAAAGTTCAAAGAACAATATTCATAATTTGATTGTTTTGTTACCATAGCAACAATCTGATCCTGTGAGCTTAATCTTTGAGTTTGAGCTGTTTGTTCACAAATATAAATGAATAAACTGTAATTGTAACTGATAGTTGTCAGGTTGGGCAGTTAATCTACTTTAAACTCCCAGATTAAAGCCAACAGAAGCTGCTAGAGGTTCTGATGTTTTAGCATCTAGAGGGCCCCATAGTCAGGTTCTGCCCCAGGCCTCATGCAGCCTTGGACCGGCCCTGCAGGATGAGTTAAATCTGCTGCACTGCAGGATGAGCAACACACAGAGATTTAGTTCAATTAACTGCTAAAGAGGCTTTAGCAGCTCTAACATTTCTGTCTGTTGAGTTTTAATAGAGTCACAGAAACCTATTTAGTTGATGGAGTTTCTCAGAAACAAAGCATTTGATATGGTTTGAGGGTAAAATGACTCTAAAAATAATAATAAAATAATTTGAAACCAGTGACTAGGAGACGAGAGCGAAGCTCCTGAACCAACATGGAACAGAGAGAGACAGCGCCACCCACTGGAGAGTGAGTTGATATGGAAAAGCCACATATAATTTTTTGTTCAATAAAATAAATTCTTTTCAACGCTCGTCTGAAAGCGACTACAAGTTATTCATAGAGCTGCGCAACCAGAGCTAACGGAGGGTTTAAACTCTGACCTTAACGTTCAGCTCATCAAAGACAAATAACTGTCTTTGTAAAGGTTTTAAGGTGTCTCTGTCCACCAGACTGCAGACTGTCCCTCTCAGATTGTCTGGTGTCCAGACTGTCCCTGTGTTCTCCTATCCATCCCCCGGATAGGACACAGACAGGATGTTCTCTGGACATTCTGAAGTCTAGAAAATGTCAGAGGGAGCTGCATTGTGTTTTTGTAGATCTAGAGAGCATATGTCTCCCTGTCTGTCCCTCTCATCTTGTGCCCCTGTCCGTCCCCAGCGTCTCTGACCTTCCACCTCTCGGAGCATTTCTTGGAGAACTCGGCAAAGTTGACCGACTGCTCGGGGTTTTTCTTGCGGTGTTCCTCTCGACACGTCTGGACAAAGAAGGCTTAGGCCGACGTCTTCCCCTTCGGCTTGTTGACATCTTTACGCATCATGATGGCGGCCTGAGGAAGAGAGGAGGAGGATGAGGAGAGTAGCTCCAGAGAGAGTCCAACATGAAGACATCTTCATTATACAGCCTCTAAACTATTTATTAATAAAATGATTGTCATTAATATAACCTGACATTATTTTCTCCTGCAAAATGAAAACAATAATAATAATGACAATAAAGACCTTTGGGCACTTAAATAATTTAGAAACAACATAATATGTAGGAGAAAACATTAAATCCAGAAACCCTTCAACTTCAAATCATAGATTTGACAATCTATGATTTTAATAAGATGTGCAGATTCATCATACTGTGATGATTTAAAAATTTCTCCTGGTTGTAGTAAACCCTGCAGGGCAGATTAACACCAGATTAGCTCATTATAAGAGTTTTTGATCCATTAAATGTGATGTATGTAATTTATCAGGTCCATTTAATAACTGTTACAGTTAACAGTTACTGAGATCCTAGAGAGTGAGAGGATTTTTAAGGAGTGTATATTTCTGCTGGTGACAATTTTCAAGAACAAGAGAAAAAAACTGTAAAAAGTTCAGAAAGAGATGTTGAAGCCAAACTGAGGTCAAAGGTCATCTGTGAGCAGTTTGGTTTCATGCCTACAAAATGTTTTATAATCCATGTTGATAGAACAGAGAAGCTCAGAGGATCTGCACTGTGTTTCGATCTAGAAAAATCAAGAGAGAAGCTGTTACTGCATGAGGAAATCTGGACTAACAGAGAAACAGGTCAGACTGTGGTGAGCTGTGCTGCAGGAGGGACAGAGGACAGAGGTGGAAGTGGGACTTCACTAAGGATCGGCTCTGAGCCTTTCCTGTTTCTGTGGTGATGGACAGATTGATGACATGAATCTCCATTGTGATGTTTGCAGATGACATTATGATCTGTGGTGAGAGGAGAGAACAGGTGGAGGAATGAAGGCTCGCTGTAGCAACACAGAATACATGATGAGAGACCTGAGTGGAGATATGAGGTTACAGGGAATAGAAATACAGAAAATGAAAGATTTTAAGTGCTTCAAATGAACAGTCCAGGACAAAAGCGAGTGGAACAGAAGTGAAGAAACTTGATTTAGAGACGGTGGAAGTGATGCAGAGGTGGAGGTAGCAGAGATGAAGATGTTGAGGTTCTGTTTGGGAGCGACAAGAATGGATAAAATCAGAAATGAAAATATCAGAGCAATAGCTCATGTTAGATGTGTAGGAGAAGCCAGACTGAGATGTTTGGACTTGAACAGAAGAGAGACAGTGAAAACATCGGTGGACTGACTGAGGATGGACCTGCCGGAAAGAGGAAACCAGAGACTTATGGATGGAGTGAAAGAGACATGAAGGCAGACGGAGAGAGAGAATAAGGGGAGGAAGGCAGGATTATATGGAGATGAAGGAAAGGAAGATTTAATAACTGTGTTACACTAAAACTAGTCCTGACTTCCTGTTTAACATCTGATTGGATCCTGGTTCTGTCTGGATTAAAATTATCTATTTATTTTACTAAAATCCCTAATTTAACAATTTCATCCAGCCTGAGCAGATTAATATGACCGGTTCTTTGAATCTGATCTGTTTCCAGTTATTTCTGTTTCAAAGGTCAATGTTTAACTGATATTGGATCATAATTAATACCCGATCAGGTCAATATTTAACTATTTGATCATAATTAATAGCTGATCAGAAATGTCTTCAAGCTCTCAGTGTTACTGTAATCATTAAATTAATAAATCCTTCATGTAAAGTGATGCTTGGACATTAAACCGTGTTTTCCTGTCCGGACATCAGTCCCGGGTCCATCCGGTTCTGCTCCCCGAGGCTCGGTTCTGTTCAGCGGCCTAACCCTCCGCGGCTCTCCGGGAACAAAGGACCGGGCCACAGGGTCCATTTCTAGCGGGCCTGAAGGCCTCTGGCTCTCCGGTTCTCCGCCTGCAGAGACCCGGTTCTCATCCGGGACCTGTCTGTGGTACCGAAACCGGGTCAACCCCGGTCCATCTCCTCCCGGGCCGCCGCGGCTAGCCTGGCCGAGCTAGCATGAAGAACAATGGGCCACCATTTCCCGCCTCTGCGCAGCGGCCCATCCCCCTCCGCGGGCCGGAGAACCGGACAGAAACGCTCTATAATCGGTATAAAGTGGCACCGCAGACCCGGGAGAAATACATTTAATTTACATTTCATACAAGAAACGGTTTATGTAGCTTAGCGCGTTTTGCAACGCAAACACCAAAACTCTGCAGCTGCTGCGCATTTTGAACGGTGGGCTCCGTCTACTTCCCGGAGAGGTCGGTGTCGTATAAGCGGCTACTTCCTGGCATTTGTAGTGAGAAAATGGGCGTTTCGTGTTTACAGCCCACACTGTGGACAGTTTCCTGCGTGGAAACATCAAGGAGCTCAGGCTGGAGGTCTGGGACAGTCACCCCGGTCTGACCGAAGCAGCAGCCATTTTAAAAACATTTCTCAGCTTTTTATCCGCAGAAAGCTGAGAAATATAATTTGCGGCATTTCTGAGTCTTTTTGCGGCTCAGAATCAGAACCGTCTCCAGGAAGAATCTAACCTGGACCGGTTCGGCTGAGGCAGGACGGACATGGGTACTCACGGTAGGAGGCCCGGAACCAGGACCGGATCTCTGGCTTTCTGGGTCTCGGTTCGGGTTGTTGTTTGGGGCTGAAGATGCGACTGGAGCCGTTGGTTCACTTTCAAACTGGGTCGAACTGAGAATAAGCCACGCCCTCCAGAAACGCCCCCATTGGTTATCTTCATGTAGGGGGCAGGGCCTAAGGCCAACCATCCGGGAGGAGTGCCGTTCTATTGGAGGACAGTTTGTAAGTCCTCGCCGCTGATTGGTGAACAGGACGGCAACTCTGTGTCAAACCCCGCCCACTCATGATGAACCTTCACTTCTTGCTGGGCGGGGCTTTCATGCATGTCGCTCCAGCGATAAATGATAAACCGAATAATTGTTTATCGATAAATAAACATTTCTGGTCATACGGGGTTGTTATTTCTGCGTTGTGCTGGTTTTCTTTGATAATTAGGCCGTGAAACAGGTTTTGTTTTTTGGTTTATTCTGACGAGAACAAACAGAAAAGCACCATGTTAGGGTTAGTCATTTAAAAATCAATTCCTGCTACTTTACAACCATAAGTTCAGTTAAATATCCACATGATGAAATAGATTTATGGATAACAATATTAGAATAGTGATTATAAGAAAAACTAACTTAATAAATCTATAAATAAACACCTGTCCAACTGCTTATTAATGCAAATATTGAATCAGCCAATCATAAGGCAGTATTCAGACCTCATCATCATGATCTGCTGCGGTTCAAATTGAGCATCAGAAAAGGGAAGAAAGGTGATTTCAGTGACAGTGCATTTGGTGAGCAGCAGCTTGCAGGTGATGTGGGATCAGGGGAGGCAATGGCCTCTTTTCCATTATGACCAATCATCATGGAAAAATATATATAAAACTAGAAAATTCCTGAAGAAATTTAACCGGGGCCTGCCAAAGTGTGCCCGTCGATTTTGACCCAGCGTTCTGATGCTAAACATTAGCATCCATGTTAAAGAAAGCTGCAATGTCATCAATACAATGTGGAAAGTCACAAGCATGACTGACTGCATTCAGTATACTAAATATGGGTAATAAGTAAGGGAAATAGCTAATGCAAGGTAAAAGGTTGATGCTAATGCTCTGCCATGCTGTGCAAGGCAGAGCCCTAACCTGAGTGGAAAAGATCATGCAGGATAATCTTATTGTACTGCCTACGGCAGTGCACTGGTGGGAAACAGAGAAATGCTAATGTTTGTGCTAATGCTAATGCACTGTCTTGCTGCGCAAGACAGTGCCCTAACTTGAGAGGAAAAGATAATGCAAGCTAATATCATTGCAGCGCCTGCGGCGCTGCATTAGCCACGGCCGAATCTTACGGCTTTCATTTTGAATGTTCAGAATGTTTAATTTAAATGGTCAATGTAATCCCATGTATACAGTGATTTTGGTTAAATCAGACATATAATGGTCAAAAGAGCACTGATTTAATCTAAAATTCTCAAGGCTTTTATTTTGAAATTTTTTAAAGCTTAATTTAAATTTCCACACTAATTCCATGTGTAACAATGGTTGGTTAAAAATAGTTATAAAAGGCCCAAAAACACAAGCAGCTCTAAAGTCCAGCTTTTTTCTCTGAGTTCTGCCTAGTTAGAACTACAGTGATGCGTTTTTGTAGTCCTAATCAGCTGGCCCTGCTGTGTTCCGTTGCCATGGTAATGGATCCTCTGCCAGCTGTGAGTCAGACAGGGGGAGACATAATTCTATCAGTTTGAGGCGGCCATTTTGCCTAAAATAGGCATGAGCCAGAAAGGAATCTTAAGGCTTTTATTTTGAAATTTTCATTGAGATTAATTTTAAATGGCCAATCTCATCCCATGTTTAACACTGATTGGGTTAAATCAGTTATATAGTGGTCAAAAGAGCAATTACTTGATGGAAAAATTGTCAAGGCTTTTATTTTGAAATTTACATTAAGCTTAATTTTAATGGTAACACTAATCCCATGTGTAACTATGGAGTTTGAAATCAGTTCTAAAATTCCCAAAAACCAAGTACTTGTCATGGCCAGCTGATTACTCATCAGTAGTAACTGACAGTTCCACCATGTTGTAGTTTTTATATTCACCTATGACCTCTTCTGTAGGCACTGAGTGTTCTGCCATGTTGTAGTTCTAACCTTCAGGAATTGTAGTTCTAAAGAGGAGGTCAACTGTCATGTCAGTGTGACACAAAAGGAGAGACTTAATTCTAAGTGCTTGAAGAAGTTAGTTTTTCTGACAGGCCTGAGAGAAATATTCAAGGTTTTATTTCAAATTTTTTATTAAGCTTAATTTAAAATTGCCAAACTAATCCTGTCTGTAACAGTGGTTGCTTACAATCAGTTATAAAAGCCCAAACACAATGTAATTCTAAAGGCCAGCTCATTCCTCCTCAGTAGTAACTGACAGTTCCGCCATGTTGTAGTTCTGACAGTCAGCTCTGACTCTTTTGTAGGCACTGAGTGTTCCGCCATGTTGTAGTTCTAACCTTCAGAAATTGTAGTTCTAAAGAGGAGGTCAACTGTCATGTCAGTGTGACACACAAGGAGAGACTTAATTCTAAATGCTTGAAGAAGTTAGTTTTTCTGACAGGCCTGAGAGAAATATTCAAGGTTTTACTTTGAAATTTTTATTAAACTTCATTTTAAATGTCCAAAATAATCCAAAGTTTAACAGTGGTTTATTTAAAAAAGACACATAATGCCCAAGAGAGCAATTACGTGATATAAAAGTATCTCAGGGCTTTGATTCTGAAATTTTAATTAAGCCTAATTTAAAATTTCCACACAAATACTGTGTGTAACAATGGTTGTTTAAAATCAGTTATAAAAAGCCCAACACAATGTAATTGTAAAAGCCAGCTCATTCCTCCTCAGTAGTAACTGACTGTTCCGCATGTGTATGTTGTAGTTCTGACAATCAGCTCTGACCTCTTCTGTAGGCACTGAGTGTTCCGCCATGTTGTAGTTCTAACCTGCAGTCATTGTAGTTCTAAAGAGGTCAACTGTCATGTGTGTGAGGCAGAGACAGATTTCTATCTTTGTGAGACAGCTCAGTCAGTTATAATGGAAAAAGCAGCCCGAACAACTCCTTGCCGTTCGGAAACCGTGATACGTATCGGAAAACCGTTTGAAGCATATGAGAGAGCTATTTTTTGTCTCCGATAGTCCTGCAAATCAAATCTGTAGCTCATTCACAGTAATTACAGCGATGAGAGAAAAATGGTGTGCGCTGAGGTCTGAAATTTCCCGTAAAAGTATGAAAATATATGGTGGAGAGCGTCAGTTAGGCTGGAACTTGATTTTGCTCTAAAGCACCTTGACAGAAAACCGTAAGCCCTAGAAAAATTTTGAAAACATTTTACCGGAGCAGACATACGTATCGATGTCATGACCGAGTTTGATACCAATAGCACGATATTTGTGGGCGTGGCGGCGATTTCAAAATTTATTTGGGTTAGAAATCCACTTCATTTTTCACTCTAGCGGAGCGGCAGTTGGTGGCAGTTATGCTCTGCGTTTCGGCAGTTGGAAATTTCGCTCGTTTTTTCACTTTTTACGTCGCCATTGTAACGCCGATTCCCCATAAAAGTAAGTAAATTGTGGTGGGCTCGCAGCGGTGCGAGCCGCATTCCGGTCTACGGAAGAAAAATAAAGAACTATAACTAGAAAATTCCTGAGAAATTTAACCGGGGCCTGCCAAAGTGTGCCCGTCGATTTTGACCCAGCGTTCTGATGCTAAACATTAGCATCCATGCTAAAGAAAGCTGCAATGTCATCAATGCAATGTGGAGAGTCACAAGCATGACTTACTGCATTCAGTATATTAAATATGGGTAATAAGTAAAGGATATAGCTAATACCTCATGCAAGGTAAAAGGCTAATGCTAATGCTCTGCCTTGCTGTGCAAGGCAGAGCCCTAACCTGAGTGGAAAAGATCATGCAGGATAATCTTATTGCACTGCCTACGCAATGCACCGGTGGGGAACAGAGAAATGCTAATGTTTGTGCTAATGCTAATGCACTGTCTTGCTGTGCAAGACAGTGCCCTAACTTGAGAGGAAAAGATAATGCAAGCTAATATCATTGCAGCGCCTGCGGCGCTGCATAGCCACAGCCAAATCTTAAGGCTTTTATTTGAAAATGTTCAGAATGTTTAATTTTAAATAGTCAATGTAATCCCATGTATAACAGTGATTTGGTTAAATCAGACATATAATAGTCAAAAGAGCACTTATTTATTGTAAAAATGTCCAGGCTTTTATTTTGAAATTTTTTAAAAGTTATTTTAAAATTTCCACACTAATTCCATGTGTAACAATGGTTGGTTAAAATAGTTATAAAAGGCCCAAAACACAAGCAGTTTCAAAAGTCCAGCTTTTTTCTCTGAGTTCTGCCATAGTTAGAACTACAGTGATGCGTTTTTGTAGTCCTAATCAGCTGGCCCCTTTGTGTTCCGTTGCCATGGTAATGGATCCTCTGCCAGCTGTGAGTCAGACAGGGGGAGACTTAATTCTATCAGTTTGAGGCAGCCATTTTGCCTAAATGGCATGAGCCAGAAAGGAATCTTAAGGCTTTTATTTTGAAATTTTCATTGAGATTAATTTTAAATGGCCAATCTCATCCCATGTTTAACACTGATTGGGTTAAATCAGTTATATAGTGGTCAAAAGAGCAATTACTTGATGGAAAAATTGTCAAGGCTTTTATTTTGAAATTTACATTAAGTTTAATTTAAATGGTAACACTAATCCCATGTAACTATGGAGTTTTGAAATCAGTTCTAAAATTTCCAAAAACCAAGTACTTGTCATGGCCAGCTGATTCCACATCAGTAGTAACTGACAGTTCACCATGTTGTAGTTTTTATATTCACCTATAACCTCTTCTGTAGGCACTGAGTGTTCCGCCATGTTGTAGTTCTGACAATCAGCTCTGACCTCTTTTGTAGGCACTGAGTTATCCGCCATGTTGTAGTTCTAACCTGCAGTCATTGTAGTTCTAAAGAGCAGCTCAGTCCTCCTCAGTAGTAATGACAGTTCCACCATGTTGTAGTTTTTATATTCACCTATGACCTCTTCTGTAGGCACTGAGTGATCCGCCATGTTGTATTTCTAACCTTCAGGAATTGTAGTTCTAAAGAGCAGCTCATTCCTCCTCAGTAGTAACTGACAGTTCCACCATGTTGTAGTTTTTATATTCACCTCTGACCTCTTCTGTAGGCACTGAGTGTTCCGCCATGTTGTAGTTCTAACCTTCAGGAATTGTAGTTCTAAAGAGCAGCTCATTCCTCCTCAGTAGTAACTGACAGTTTCCACCATGTTGTAGTTTTTATATTCACCTATGACCTCTTCTGTAGACACTGAGTGATCCGCCATGTTGTAGTTCTAACCTTCAGGAATTGTAGTTCTAAAGAGCAGCTCATTCCTCCTCAGTAGTAACTGACAGTTTCACCATGTTGTAGATTTTATATTCACCTATGACCTCTTCTGTAGGCACTGAGTGTTCTGCCATGTTGTAGTTCTAAGCTGCAGGAATTGTAGTTCTAAAGAAGAGGTCAACTGTCATGTCAGTGTGACACACAAGTAGAGCTTAATTCTAAGTGCTTGAAGAAGTTAGTTTTTCTGACAGCCTGAGAGAAATATTCAAGGTTTTATTTCGAAATTTTTATTAAGCTTAATTTAAAATTGCTACACTAATCCTGTGTGTAACAATGGTTGCTTAAAATCAGTTATAAAAAGCCCAAACACAATGTAATTCTAAAGGCCAGCTCATTCCTCCTCAGTAGTAACTGACAGTTCCACCATGTTGTAGTTCTGACAATCAGCTCTGACCTCTTTTGTAGGCACTGAGTGTTCCGCCATGTTGTAGTTCTAACCTTCAGGAATTGTAGTTCTAAAGAGGTCAACTGTCATGTGTGTGAGGCAGAGACAGATTTCTATCTTTGTGAGACAGCTCAGTCAGTTATAATGGAAAAAGCAGCCCGAACAACTCCTTGCCGTTCGGAAACCGTGATACGTATCGGAAAACCGTTTGAAGCGTATGAGAGAGCTATTTTTTGTCTCCGATAGTCCTGCAAATCAAATCTGTAGCTCATTCATAGTAATTACAGCGATGATATACAATATGGTGTGTGCTGAGGTCTGAAATTTCCCATAAAAGTATTAAAATATATGGTGGAGAGCGTCAGTTAGGCTGGAACTTGATTTTGCTCTAAAGCACCTTGACAGAAAACCGTAAGCCCTAGAAAAAATTTGAAAACATTTTACCGGAGCAGACATACGTATCGATGTCATGTCCGAGTTTCATATCGATAGCACGATATTTGTGGCGTGGCGGCGATTTCAAAATTTATTTGGGGTCAGAAATCCACTTCATTTTCACTCTAGCAGAGCGGCAGTTGGTGGCAGTTATGCTCTGCGTTTCGGCAGTTGGAAATTTCGCTCGTTTTTCGCTTTTTACGTCGCCGTCGTAACGCCGATTCCCCATAAAGTAATAGCTCCAATGCCGGGAACGAGCCGCACGTTTTGATACCACTTTTGTGGGTGGGCTCGCAGCGGTGCGAGCCGCATTAACGGTAGCGGAAGAAGAAGTTATAATAACTAGAAAATTCCTGAAGAAATTTAACCGGGGCCTGCCAAAGTGTGCCCGTCGGTTTGGACCCAGCGTTCTGATGCTAACCATTAGCCATGCTAAGCTTTGCTAAAAATGACAAAGTATCATGTGGAGAATCACAAGAATGTTCACTAAACTGAACTTGCACCATTCAGTATGTTAAATTAAGTGTATAAGCTAAAATTAGCAAAATGCTAATGTTAGAATGAATACTGTCAGTAGCATGTGGACAATCACGAGCATGTTCTCTGTAATTTACTTACTCCATTCACCATACCAAATATCGCTAATAAGTCAGAAATAGCTAATACCTCATTTAAGGTAAAAGGCTAATGCTAATGCTCTGCCTTGCTGCGCAAGGCAGAGCCCTAACCTGACTAAAAAAGATCAAGCAAGCTAATATCATTGCAGCGCCTGCGGCGCTGCATTAGCCACAAACGAATCTTAAGGCTTTTATTTTGAAATTTTCATTGAGATTAATTTTAAATGGCCAATCTCATCCCATGTTTAACACTGATTGGGTTAAATCAGTTATATAGTGGTCAAAAGAGCAATTACTTGATGGAAAAATTGTCAAGGCTTTTATTTTGAAATTTACATTAAGCTTAATTTTAATGGTAACAGTAATCCCATGTGTAACTATGGAGTTTTGAAATCAGTTCTAAAATTCCCAAAAAACAAGTACTTATCATGGCCAGCTGATTCCTCCTCAGCAGTAACTGACAGTTCCACCATGTTGTAGTTTTTATATTCACCTATGACCTCTTCTGTAGGCACTGAGAGTTCCGCCATGTTGTAGTTCTGACAATCAGCTCTAACCTCTTCTGTAGGCACTGAGTGTTCCGCCATGTTGTAGTTCTAACCTTCAGGAATTGTAGTTCTAAAGAGGAGGTCAACTGTCATGTCAGTGTGACACACAAGGAGAGACTTAATTATAAATGCTTGAAGAAGTTAGTTTTTCTGACAGGCCTGAGAGAAATATTCAAGGTTTTATTTTGAAATTTTCATTCAGCTTAATTTAAAATTTCCACACAAATCCTGTCTGTAACAATGGTTGGTTAAAATCAGTGATAAAAAGCCCAAACACAATGTAATTCTAAAGGCCAGCTCATTCCTCCTCAGCAGTAACTGACAGTTCCGCCATGTTGTAGTTCTGACAATCAGCTCAGACCTCTTTTGTAGGCACTGAGTGTTCCGCCATGTTGTAGTTCTAACCTTCAGGAATTGTAGTTCTAAAGAGCAGCTGATTCCTCCTCAGTAGTAACTGACAGTTCCACCATGTTGTAGTTTTTATATTCACCTATGACTCTTCTGTAGGCACTGAGTGTTCCGCCATGTTGTAGTTCTAACCTTCAGGAATTGTAGTTCTAAAGAGGAGGTCAACTGTCATGTCAGTGTGACACAAGGAGAGACTTAATTCTAAATGCTTGAAGAAGTTAGTTTTTCTGACAGGCCTGAGAGAAATATTCAAGGTTTTATTTTGAAATTTTCATTAAGCTTCATTTTAAATGTCCAAAATAATCCAAAGTTTAACAGTGGTTATGTTAAAAAAGTCACATAATGCCCAAGAGAGCAATTACGTGATAAAAGAATCTCAGGGCTTTTATTTTGAAATTTTTATTAAGCTTAATTTAAAATTGCTACACTAATCCTGTGTGTAACAATGGTTGGTCAAAATCAGTTATAAAAAGCCCAAACACAATGTAATTCTAAAGGCCAGCTCATTCCTCCTGAGTAGTAACTGACAGTTCCGCCATGTTGTAGTTCTGACAATCAGCTCTGACCTCTTTTGTAGGCACTGAGTGTTCCGCCATGTTGTAGTTCTAACCTTCAGGAATTGTAGTTCTAAAGAAGAGGTCAACTGTCATGTGTGTGAGGCAGAGACAGATTTCTATCTTTGTGAGACAGCTCAGTCAGTTATAATGGAAAAGCAGCCCGACAACTCCTTGCCGTTCGGAAACCGTGATACGTATCGGAAAACCGTTTGAAGCATATGAGAGAGCTATTTTTTTGTCTCCGATTGTCCTGCAAATCAAATCTGTAGCTCATTCACAGTAATTGCAGCGATGAGAGAAATATGGTGTGCGCTGAGGTCTGAAATTTCCCATAAAAGTATGAAAATACATGGTGGAGAGCGTCAGTTAGGCTGGAACTTGATTTTGCTCTAAAGCACCTTGACAGAAAACCGTAAGCCCTAGAAAAATTTTGAAAACATTTTACCGGAGCAGACATACGTATCGATGTCATGTCTGAGTTTGATACCGATAGCACGATATTTGTGGGCGTGGCGGCGATTTCAAAATTTATTTGGGGTCAGAAATCCACTTCATTTTTCACTCTAGCGGAGCGGCAGTTGGTGGCAGTTATGCTCTGCGTTTCGGCAGTTGGAAATTTCGCTCGTTTTTCGCTTTTTACGTCGCCGTCGTAACGCCGATTCCCCATAAAAGTAATAGCTCCAATGCCGGGAACGAGCCGCACGTTTTGATACCACTTTTGTGGGTGGGCTCGCAGCGGTGCGACCCGCATTAACGGTAGCGGAAGAAGAAGTTATAATAATAATAATAAAGAGGCGTTCTATTGGGTGTAGATTAATAGGTGCCTGCCATGCAATGCATGGAGGCAGTGACTGACTTGCTTCGCAAGTCAGTCACTGCTCTCCTTATGCATTGCTATGGGCAGGCCCCAACTAGAAAATTCCTGAAGAAATTTAACCGGGGCCCTGCCAAAGTTTGCCCGTCGATTTGGATCCAGAGTTCTGATGCTAAACATTAGCATCCATGCTAAAGAAAGCTGCAATGTCATCAATACAATGTGGAGAGTCACAAGCATGACTGACTGCATTCAGTATACTAAATATGGGTAATAAGTAAGAGAAATAGCTAATACCTCATGCAAGGTAAAAGGCTAATGCTAATGCTCTGCCTTGCTGTGCAAGGCAGAGCCCTAACCTGAGTGGAAAAGATCATGCAGGATAATCTTATTGCACTGCCTACGGCAGTGCACTGGTGGGGAACAGAGAAATGCTAATGTTTGTGCTAATGCTAATGCACTGCCTTGCTGCGCAAGACAGTGCCCTAACTTGAGAGGGAAAGATAATGCAAGCTAATATCATTGCAGCGCCTGCGGCGCTGCATTAGCCACGGCCGAATCTTAAGGCTTTTATTTTGAAATGTTCAGAATGTTTCATTTTAAATGGTCAATGTAATCCCATGTATAACAGTGATTTGGTTAAATCAGACATATAATGGTCAAAAGAGCACTTATTTAATGTAAAAATGGTCAAGGCTTTATTTTGAAGGTTTTTTAAAGTTAATTTAAAATTTCCACACTAATTCCATGTGTAACAATGGTTGGTTAAAAATAGTTATAAAAGGCCCAAAACACAAGCAGTTCTAAACTCCAGCTTTTTTCTCTGAGTTCTGCCATAGTTAGAACTACAGTGATGCGTTTTTGTAGTCCTAATCAGCTGGCCCCTTTGTGTTCCGTTGCCATGGTAATGGATCCTCTGCCAGCTGTAAGTCAGACAGGGGGAGACATAATTCTATCAGTTTGAGGCAGCCATTTTGCCTAAAATATGCATGAGCCAGAAAGGAATCTTAAGGCTTTTATTTTGAAATTTTCAGTAAGCTTCATTTTCACTGTCCAAAATAATCCAAAGTGTAACAGTGGTTTTGTTAAAAAAAAGTCACATAATCCCCAAGAGAGCAATTCCCTAATATAAAAGTATGTCAGGGCTTTTATTTTGAAATTTTAATTCAACTTAATTTAAAATTACCACGCTAATCCTGTGTGTAACAAATGATTGTTACACAACCGTTTGAAATCAGTTATAAAAAGTCCAAACACAATATAATTCTAAAGGCCAGCTCATTCCTCCTCAGTAGTACTGACAGTTCCGCCATGTTGTAGTTCTGACAATCAGCTCTGACCTCTTTTGTAGGCACTGAGTGTTCCGCCATGTTGTAGTTCTAACCTTCAGGAATTGTAGTTCTAAAGAGGAGGTCAATTGTCATGTCAGTGTGACACACAAGGAGAGACTTAATTATAAATGCTTGAAGAAGTTAGTTTTTCTGACAGGCCTGAGAGAAATATTCAAGGTTTTATTTTGAAATTTTCATTAAGCTTAATTTAAAATTGCCACACTACTCCTGTCTGTAACAGTGGTTGCTTAAAATCAATTATAAAAAGCCCAAACACAATGAAATTCTAAAGGCCAGCTCATTACTCCTCAGTAGTAACTGACAGTTCTGCCATGTTGTAGTTCTGACAATCAGCTCTGACCTCTTTTGTAGGCACTGAGTGTTCCGCCATGTTGTAGTTCTAACCTTCTGGAATTGTAGTTCTAAAGAGCAGCTCAGTCCTCCTCAGTCGTAACTGACAATTCCACCATGTTGTAGTTTTTATATTCACCTATGACCTCTTCTGTAGGCACTGACTGTTCCGCCATGTTGTAGTCCAAACCTGCAGTTATTGTAGTTCTAAGGAGAAGGTCAACTCTCATGTCAGTGTGACACACAAGGAGAGGCTTAATTCTAAGTGCTTGAAGAAGTTAGTTTTTCTGATAGGCCTGAGGGAAATATTCCAGCTTTTATTTTGAAATTTTCATTCAGCTTAATTTTAAATTTCCACACAAATACTGTGTGTAACAATGGTTGGTTAAAATCAGTTATAAAAAGCCCAAACAATGTAATTCTAAAGGCCAGCTCATTTCTCCTCAGTAGTAACTGACAGTTCCGCCATGTTGTAGTTCTGACAATCAGCTCAGACCTCTTTTGTAGGCACTGAGTGTTCCGCCATGTTGTAGTTCTAACCTTCAGGAATTGTAGTTCTAAAGAGGTCAACCGTCATGTGTGTGAGGCAGAGACAGATTTCTATCTTTGTGAGACAGCTCAGTCAGTTATAATGGAAAAAGCAGCCCGAACAACTCCTTGCCGTTCGGAAACCGTGATACGTATCGAAAAACCGTTTGAAGCATTTGAGAGAGCTATTTTTTGTCTCCGATAGTCCTGCAAATCAAATCTGTAGCTCATTCATAGTAATTACAGCGATGAGAGAAAAATGGTGTGTGTTGAGGTCTGAAATTTTCCATAAAAATATGAAAATGTATGGTGGAGAGCGTCAGTTAGGCTGGAACTTGATTTTGCTCTAAAGCACCTTGACAGAAAACGGTAAGCCCTAGAAAAATTTTGAAAACATTTTACCGGAGCAGACATACGTATCGATGTTATGTCCGAGTTTCATACCGATTGCACGATATTTGTGGGCGTGGCGGCGATTTCAAAATTTATTTGGGGTCAGAATCGCACTGCTTCCCACACTCTAACGAAACGTCAGTTACACTCTAGGTTTTGGCAGTTGAGCTTTTCGGTTCGGCAGTTGGAAATTTTGCTCGTTTTTTGCTTTTTACGTCGCCGTCATAACGCCGATTCCCCATAAAAGTAATAGCTCCAATGCCGGGAACAAGCCGCACGTTTTGATACCACTTTTGTGGGTGGGCTCGCAGCGGTGCGAGCCGCATTCCGGTCTACGGAAGAAAAATAAAGAAGAACTAGAAAATTCCTGAAGAAATTTAACTGGGGCCTGCCAAAGTGTGCCCGTCGATTTTGACCCATTGTTCTGATGCTAAACATTAGCATCCATGCTAAAGAAAGCTGCATGGTCATCAATACAATGTGGAGAGTCACAAGCATGACTTACTGCATTCAGTATACTAAATATGGGTAATAAGTAAGGGAAATAGCTAATACCTCATGCAAGGTAAAAGGCTAATGCTAATGCTCTGCCTTGCTGCGCAAGGCAGAGCCCTAACCTGAGTGGATAAGATCATGCAGGATAATCTTATTGCACTGCCTATGGCAGTGCACTGGTGGGAAACAGAGAAATGCTAATGTTTGTGCTAATGCTAATGCACTGTCTTGCTGCGCAAGACAGTGCCCTAACTTGAGAGGAAAAGATAATGCAAGCTAATATCATTGCAGCGCCTATGGCGCTGCATTAGCCAAGGCCGAATCTTAAGGCTTTTATTTTGAAATGTTCAGAATGTTTCATTTTAAATGGTCAATGTAATCCCATGTATAACAGTGATTTGGTTAAATCAGACATATAATGGTCAAAAGAGCACTGATTTAATCTAAAAATTATCAAGGCTTTTATTTTGAAATTTTTTTAAAGCTTAATTTAAAATTTCCACACTAATTCCATGTGTAACAATGGTTGGTTAAAAATAGTTATAAAAGGCCCAAAACACAAGCAGTTCTAAAGTCCAGCTTTTTTCTATGAGTTCTGCCATAGTTAGAACTACAGTGATGCGTTTTTGTAGTCCTAATCAGCTGGCCCCTTTGTGTTCCGTTGCCATGGTAATGGATCCTCTGCCAGCTGTGAGTCAGACAGGGGGAGACTTAATTCTATCAGTTTGAGACAGCCATTTTCCTTAAAATATGCAAGAGCCAGAAAGTAATCTTAAGGCTTTTATTTTGAAATTTTCATTGAGATAAATTTTAAATGGCCAATTTCATCCCATGTTTAACACTGATTGGGTTAAATCAGTTATATAGTGGTCAAAAGAGCAATTACTTGATGGAAAAATTGTCAAGGTTTTTATTTTGAAATTTACATTAAGCTTAATTTAAATGGTAACACTAATCCCATGTGTAACTATGGAGTTTTGAAATCAGTTCTAAAATTTCCAAAAACCAAGTACTTGTCATGGCCAGCTGATTACTCCTCAGTAGTAACTGACAGTTCCACCATGTTGTAGTTCTGACAATCAGCTCTGACCTCTTCTGTAGGCACTGAGTGTTCCGCCATGTTGTAGTTCTAACCTGCAGTCATTGTAGTTCTAAAGAGCAGCTCAGTCCTCCTCAGTAGTAACTGACAGTTCCACCATGTTGTAGTTTTTATATTCACCTATGACCTCTTCTGTAGGCACTGAGTGTTCTGCCATGTTGTAGTTCTAACCTTCAGGAATTGTAGTTCTAAAGAGGAGGTCAACTGTCATGTCAGTGTGACACACAAGGAGAGACTTAATTCTAAGTGCTTGAAGAAGTTAGTTTTTCTGACAGGCCTGAGAGAAATATTCAAGGTTTTATTTTGAAATTTTTATTAAGCTTCATTTTAAATGTCCAAAATAATCCAAAGTTTAACAGTGGTTTTGTTAAAAAGTCACATAATGCCCAAGATAGCAATTACGTGATATAAAAGAATCTCAGGGCTTTTATTTTGAAATTTTCATTAAGCTTAATTTAAAATTGCCACACTAAACCTGTGTGTAACAATGGTTGTTTAAAATCAGTTATAAAAGCCCAAACACAATGTAATTCTAAAGGCCAGCTCATTCCTCCTCAGTATTAACTGACAGTTCCACCATGTTGTAGTTCTTACAATCAGCTCTGACCTCTTTTGTAGGCACTGAGTGTTCCGCCATGTTGTAGTTCTAACCTTCAGGAATTGTAGTTCTAAAGAGGTCAACAGTCATGTGTGTGAGGCAGAGACAGATTTCTATCTTTGTGAGACAGCTCAGTCAGTTATAATGGAAAAAGCAGCCCGAACAACTCCTTGCCGTTCGGAAACCGTGATACGTATCGGAAAACCGTTTGAAGCATATGAGAGAGCTATTTTTTGTCTCCGATAGTCCTGCAAATCATATCTGTAGCTCATTCATAGTAATTACAGCGATGAGAGAAAAATGGTGTGCGCTGAGGTCTGAAATTTTCCAGAAAAGTATGAAAATATATGGTGGAGAGCGTCAGTTAGGCTGGAACTTGATTTTGCTCTAAAGCACCTTGACAAAAAACCGTAAGCCCTAGAAAAATTTTGAAAACATTTTACCGGAGCAAACATTCGTATTTATGTCATGACCGAGTTTGAGACCGATTGCACGATATTTGTGGGCGTGACGGCGATTTCAAAATTTATTTGGGGTCAGAAATCCACTTCATTTTTCACTCTAGCGGAGCGGCAGTTGTGGCAGTTATGCTAACCCTAACCCTAACCCTAACCCTGCGTTTCGGCAGTTGGAAATTTCGCTCGTTTTTCGCTTTTTACGTCGCCGTCGTAACGCCGATTCCCCATAAAAGTAATAGCTCCAATGCCGGGAACAAGCCGCACGTTTTGATACCACTTTTGTGGGTGGGCTCGCAGCGGTACGAGCCGCATTAACGGTAGCGGAAGAAGAAGTTATAATAAAGAGGCGTTCTATTGGGTGTAGATTAATAGGTGCCTGCCATGCAATGCATGGAGGCAGTGACTGACTTGCTTCGCAAGTCAGTAACTGCTCTCCTTATGCATTGCTATGGGCAGGCCCCAATAATAATAAAGAGACATTCTATTGGGTGAAGATTAATAGGTGCCTGCCATGCAATGCATGGAGGCAGTGACTGACTTGCTTCGCAAGTCAGTCACTGCTCTCCTTATGCATTGCTATGGGCAGGCCCCAATAAAGAGGCATTCTATTAGGTGAAGAACAATAGGTGCCTGCCATGCAATGCATGGAGGCAGTTACTGACTTGCTTCGCAAGTCAGTAACTGCTCTCCTTATGCATTGCTATGGGCAGGGCCCCAATAATAATAATAAAGAGGCGTTCTATTGGGTGAAGATTAATAGGTGCCTGCCATGCAATGCATGGAGGCAGTGACTGACTTGCTTCGCAAGTCAGTCACTGCTCTCCTTATGCATTGCTATGGGCAGGCCCCAATAATAAAGAGGCGTTCTATTGGGTGAAGATTAATAGGTGCCTGCCATGCAATGCATGGAGGCAGTGACTGACTTGCTTCGCAAGGTTAGGCACCCCGAACATTGGGTCACGCAAATGGGCTGCGTGGTGCCGGCGGTGTCCCCGGCGCTGCAGCACCTCCCGCTGGTGACAGAGGCTGCCTCCACGGGTCTCTGTCGGCCGGGGACGCCGGTACCTCTGCCCGACACGCGGTCCGCACTCCCGGTCCGTGCCTCTCCCCCCTTTCCCCCCCGCCCCCGGTCTGTCCCTTCGGCCTGGCTAGCCGGCCCGGTTCTCCATCCTGCGGAACCGGGCCTGCTCGCCAGGCTGAAGGGACAGACCGGCCGTCCAGCCCCTTCCCCCGGTCTGTTCCTTCGGCCTGGCGAGCCGGCCCGGTTCTCCATCCTGCTGAACCGGGCCGGCTCGCCAGGCCGAAGGGACAGACCCTCCTGCCCCCGTCGCCCGGTCCGCTTGCGGACCGGGCGACGGGGGCAGGCCCCTCCTTAGCCGAAGCTTCAGTGCCTTACCAGGGGCACTGCGTCGGGAAAATAACCAAAGTCCAGCAGCCCTGGCTGATAGTCTAAGTGTCAGAGCCTTACCAGGACCACAATTCTATTTATTTTCCCTTACCAGGGGCACTGCGTCAGGAAAATAACCAAAGTCCAGCAGCCCCGGCTGATAGTCTAAGTGTCAGAGCCTTACCAGGACCACAATTCTATTTATTTTCCCTTACCAGGGGCACGGCTCTGCTGGGCGTGTGACTGGTTGGTTGAATCCGTGGAAGGGGGCTTAAGTGTGGGTCTGCAGGTTCGGATGGAGGGCCTGGTTCTCAGAGAGGCTGCGGTCCCGGTTCTCTGTTACCCGGGGATGTGGAGCCAAGGCTGGGGTGAGTAGCTCCGCAGCAGGCCCTGGTTGTATGAGAGGCTGCGCTCCCGGTTCTCTGTTACCCGGGGATGTGGAGCCACGGCTGGGGTAAGTAGCTCCGCAGCAGGCCCTGGTTGTATGAGAGGCTGCGGTCCTGGTTCTCTGTTACCCGGGGATGTGGAGCCACGGCTGGGGTAAGTAGCTCCGCAGCAGGCCCTGGTTGTATGAGAGGCTGCGGTCCCGGTTCTCTGTTACCCGGGGATGTGAAGCCAAGGCTGGGGTAAGTGGTTGTGATGGAGGGCCTGGTTCTCAGATAGGCTGCGGTCCTGGTTCTGTGTTACCCTGGTCACTGCGTGTGACCTGGGTTACGCAGAACCAGGACTGCAGCCTGTCTAAGAACCAGGGTCTCCACCATGTTTGTTTGTCACCCGGGGACGTGGAGCCACTGTTGGGGTAAGTATTTTGGCTGGTGTCCCAGTTCAGTTACCCGGGGCTCTGGTCCCCTGTCCCGGGTAGAATTAAAAACACTTTACCGATTCCTGGTTCTCAGAGAGGCTGCTGTCCTGGTTCTCTGTTACCCGGGGATGTGGAGCCACGGCTGGGGTGAGTAGCTCCGCAGCAGGTCCTGGTTCTCAGAGAGGCTGCTGTCCTGGTTCAGTTACCCGGGGCTCTGGTCCCCTGTCCCGGGTAGAATTAAAAACACTTTACCGATTCCTGGTTCTCAGAGAGGCTGCTGTCCTGGTTCTCTGTTACCCGGGGATGTGGAGCCACGGCTGGGGTGAGTAGCTCCGCAGCAGGTCCTGGTTCTCAGAGAGGCTGCTGTCCTGGTTCAGTTACCCGGGGCTCTGGTCCCCTGTCCCGGGTAGAATTAAAAACACTTTACCGATTCCTGGTTCTCAGAGAGGCTGCTGTCCTGGTTCTCTGTTACCCGGGGATGTGGAGCCAAGGCTGGGGTGAGTAGCTCCGCAGCAGGTCCTGGTTCTCAGAGAGGCTGCTGTCCCGGTTCTCTGTTACCCGGGATTGTGGAGCCTCTGCCGGGTTGAGTGGCTCCGGAGCGTGGCCCCCCGGTTCTCATAGAGGCTGCAGTCTCGCTCCTCTCCCCCGTGCTTGAGCGATGGATTCCGCCTGTGAGTTTTCGCTCCGGTCGGTCAACTTCAACTTGCGAAAAAGCGGGTAAAAATGAATGCCACCCGGGCAAGCCATACATGCTTTTAAAGGTCTCGCTGAGGAGAACAATTCGGCGTGGGTCTCTGATTTTTATACCGTTTCCCCGATTTTTAAGCCGCGAAAGAGTGCCGTTTTTCCGCCCGGTCAACTTCAACCTCCGGTAGAGCGGGTGAAAACGCTTTCAACCCGGGGAAGCCATATATCCCCGTGAAGGCCTAAGCCAGGAGAACAATTCGGCGTGGGTGTCGCGTCTCTACGCGGTTCCCCGCTGCGGGGCAAGCGGCGGAAGTCGCGCCGGAAAAGCGTTCGAAAATCGGTCAAAAAGGCCGAAATCCGGGAAAAACGCACCACGGGCCGGTAGCCCGTGTTCCGGAGCACAGCCCTGTGCGGTCGAATGATTTTTAGCACGCTCACAGGAGCCGGGAGAAATGAAAAATGGGTTTCCGGGTATACAAAGCATTGCCCCCCTTGACACCCGCTTAAGCCCCGCCCAATCGGGGAAAATAGTACTTTCAGTTCACAGAAAGACAAAACCCCACCGGCAGGATTTCA